>NC_086448.1:728843105-729031476 GCF_028390025.1 Pseudophryne corroboree | reverse complement strand
GTCAAGTATACTATGCATCCATACCTGTGCTGCATTTTAGTTGTGCGCAGTATATAGTAGGAGGGGACAGTGCAGAATGTTGCTGTGACCACCAGTATATATATATAGCAGTACGGTACAGTAGTCCACTGCTCTACCTCTGTGTCATCAAGTATACTATGCATCCATACCTGTGCTGCATTTTAGCTGTGCGCAGTATATATAGTAGGAGGACAGTGCAGAATTTTGCTGACCACCAGTATATATATAGCAGTACGGTACAGTAGTCCACTGCTCTACCTCTGTGGTCGTCAAGTATACTATGCATCCATACCTGCGTTGCATTTTAGTTGTGCGCAGTATATAGTAGGAGGGGGACAGTGCAGAATGTTGCTGTGACCACCAGTATATATATAGCAGTACGGTACAGTAGTCCACTGCTCTACCTCTGTGTCATTAAGTATACTATGCATCCATACCTGTGCTGCATTTTAGTTGTGCGCAGTATATAGTAGGAGGGGGACAGTGCAGAATGTTGCTGTGACCACCAGTATATATATAGCAGTACGGTACAGTAGTCCACTGCTCTACCTCTGTGTCATCAAGTATACTATGCATCCATACCTGTGCTGCATTTTAGTTGTGCGCAGTATATAGTAGGAGGGGACAGTGCAGAATGTTGCTGTGACTACCAGTATATATATAGCAGTACGGTACAGTAGTCAACTGCTCTACCTCTGTGTCATCAAGTATACTACAAAAGTTCAGTAAAATGACCCAAAAATCAAAATTTAAAGCTTCTGATGAGAAGCGTAAACTTGCCAATATGCCATTTACGACACGGAGTGGCAAGGAACGGCTGAGGCCCTGGCCTATGTTCATGGCTAGTGGTTAAGATTCACATGAGGATAGAAGCACTCAGGACTCTCGCAAGAAAACTGCAGTGCCACTCTTAGATGGGCCAGGTGTTTGTGTCGGCCACTTGGATCGCTTAGCTTAGTCACACAGCTACCTCATTGCACCTCTTTTTTTTCTTTGCATCATGTGCTGTTTGGGGACTATTTTTTAAATCTGCCATCCTGTCTGACACTGCAGTGCCACTCCTAGATGGGCCAGGTGTTTGTGTCGGCCACTTGTGTCGCTTAGCTTAATCACACAGCTACCTCATTGCACCTCTTTTTTTCTTTGCATCATGTGCTGTTTGGGGACTATTTTTTAAATCTGCCATCCTGTCTGACACTGCAGTGACACTCCTAGATGAGCCAGGTGTTTGTGTCGGCCACTTGTGTCGCTTAGCTTAGTCACACAGCTACCTCATTGCACCTCTTTTTTTTTGCATCATATGCTGTTTGGGGACTATTTTTTAAATCTGCCATCCTGTCTGACACTGCAGTGCCACTCCTAGATGGGCCATGTGTTCGTGTCGGCCACTTGTGTCGCTTAGCTTAGTCACACAACTACCTCATTGCACCTCTTTTTTTCTTTGCATCATGTGCTGTTTGGGGACTATTTTTTAAATCTGCCATCCTGTCTGACACTCCAGTGCCACTCCGAGATGGGCCAGGTGTTTGTGTCGGCCACTTGGGTCGCTTAGCTTAGCCATCCAGCGACCTCGGTGCAAATTTTAGGACTAAAAATAATATTGGGCCCTAATTCTGAGTTGATCGCAGCAGCAAATTAGTTAGCAGTTGGGCAAAACCTTGTGCACTGCAGGGGGGACAGATATAACATGTGCAGAGAGAGTTAGATTTGGGTGGGGTGTGTTCAAACTGAAATCTAAATTGCAGTGTAAAAATATAGCAGCCAGTATTTACCCTGCACAGAAACGAAATAACCCACCCAAATCTAACTCTCTCTGCAAATGTTATATCTGCCCCCCCTGCAGTGCACATGGTTTTGCCCAATTGCTAACAAGCTTGCTGCTGCGATCAACTCAGAATTACCCCCATTGTGAGTAGTGATGTGCACTAGAAATTTTTCGGGTTTTGTGTTTTGGTTTTGGATTTGGGTCCGCGGCCGTGTTTTGGATTCGGACGCGTTTTGGCAAAACCTCCCTGAAAATTTTTTGTCGGATTCGGGTGTGTTTTGGATTCGGGTGTTTTTTTTTTACAAAAAACCCTCAAAAACAGCTTAAATCATAGAATTTGGGGGTCATTTTGATCCCATAGTATTATTAACCTCAATAACCATAATTTCCACTCATTTTCAGTCTATTCTGAACACCTCACACCTCACAATATTATTTTTAGTCCTAACATTTGCACCGAGGTTGCTGGATGGCTAATCTAAGCGACACAAGTGGCCGACACAAACACCTGGCCCATCTAGGAGTGGCACTGCAGTGTCAGATAGGATGGCACTTCAAAAAACTAGTCCCCAAACAGCACATGATGCAAAGAAAAAAAGAGGTGCACCAAGGTCGCTGGATGGCTAAGCTAAGCGACACAAGTGGCCGACACAAACACCTGGCCCATCTAGGAGTGGCACTGCAGTGTCAGGCAGGATGGCACTTCAAAAAAATAGTCCCCAAACAGCACATGATGCAAAGAATAAAAGAGGTGCACCAAGGTCACTGTGTGACTAAGCTAAGCGACACAAGTGGCCGACACAAACACCTGGCCCATCTAGGAGTGGCACTGCAGTGTCAGGCAGGATGGCACTTCAAAAAAATTGTCCCCAAACAGCACATGATGCAAAGAAAAAAAGAGGTGCACCAAGGTCGCTGTGTGACTAAGCTAAGCGACACAAGTGGCCGACACAAACACCTGGCCCATCTAGGAGTGGCACTACAGTGTCAGGCAGGATGGCACTTCAAAAAAATTGTCCCCAAACAGCACATGATGCAAAGAAAAAAAGAGGTGCACCAAGGTCGCTGGATGGCTAAGCTAAGCGACAAAAGTGGCCGACACAAACACCTGGCCCATCTAGGAGTGGCACTGCAGTGTCAGGCAGGATGGCACTTCAAAAAAATTGTCCCCAAACAGCACATGATGCAAAGAAAAAAAGAGGTGCACCAAGGTCGCTGGATGGCTAAGCTAAGCGACACAAGTGGCCGACACAAACACCTGGCCCATCTAGGAGTGGCACTGCAGTGTCAGGCAGGATGGCACTTCCATAAAATTGTCCCCAAACAGCACATGATGCAAAGAAAAAAAGAGGCGCACCAAGGTCGCTGTGTGACTAAGCTAAGCGACACAAGTGGCCGACACAAACACCTGGCCCATCTAGGAGTGGCACTGCAGTGTCAGGCAGGATGGCACTTCAAAAAAATTGTCCCCAAACAGCACATGATGCAAAGAAAAAAAGAGGCGCACCAAGGTCGCTGTGTGACTAAGCTAAGCGACACAAGTGGCCGACACAAACACCTGGCCCATCTAGGAGTGGCACTGCAGTGTCAGGCAGGATGACACTTCAAAAAAATTGTCCCCAAACAGCACATGATGCAAAGAAAAAAAGAGGTGCACCAAGGTCGCTGGATGGCTAAGCTAAGCGACACAAGTGGCCGACAAAAACACCTGGCCCATCTAGGAGTGGCACTGCATTGTCAGGCAGGATGGCACTTCAAAAAAATTGTCCCCAAACAGCACATGATGCAAAGAAAAATGAAAGGAAAAAAAGGTGCAAGATGGAATTGTCCTTGGGCCCTCCCACCCACCCTTATGTTGTATAAACAGAACATGCACACTTTAATGAACCCATCATTTCAGCGACAGGGTCTGCCACACGACTGTGGCTGAAATGACTGGTTGGTTTGGGCCCCCACCAAAAAAGAAGCAATCAATCTCTCCTTGCACAAACTGGCTCTACAGAGGCAAGATGTCCACCTCATCATCATCCTCCGATTCCTCACCCCTTTCACTGTGTACATCCCCCTCCTCACAGATTATTAATTCGTCCCCACTGGAATCCACCATCTCAGGTCCCTGTGTACTTTCTGGAGGCAATTGCTGGTGAATGTCTCCACGGAGGAATTGATTATAATTAATTTTGATGAACATCATCTTCTCCACATTTTCTGGAAGTAACCTCGTACGCCGATTGCTGACAAGGTGAGCGGCTGCACTAAACACTCTTTCGGAGTACACACTGGAGGGTGGGCAACTTAGGTAAAATACAGCCAGTTTGTGCAAGGGCCTCCAAATTGCCTCTTTTTCCTGCCAGTATACGTACGGACTGTCTGACGTGCCTACTTGGATGCGGTCACTCATATAATCCTCCACCATTCTTTCAATGGTGAGAGAATCATATGCAGTGACAGTAGACGACATGTCAGTAATCGTTGGCAGGTCCTTCAGTCCGGACCAGATGTCAGCACACGCTCCAGACTGCCCTGCATCACCGCCAGCTGGTGGGCTCGGAATTCTTAGCCTTTTCCTCGCACCCCCAGTAGCGAGAGAATGTGAAGGAGGAGCTGTTGACGGGTCACATTCCGCTTGACTTGACAATTTTCTCACCAGCAGGTCTTTGAAACTCTGCAGACTTGTGTCTGCCGGAAAGAGAGATACAACGTAGGTTTTAAATCTAGGATCGAGCACGGTGGCCAAAATGTAGTGCTCTGATTTCAACAGATTGACCACCCGTGAATTCTGGTTAAGCGAATTAAGGGCTCCATCCACAAGTCCCACATGCCTAGCGGAATCGCTCTGTTTTAGCTCCTCCTTCAATGTCTCCAGCTTCTTCTGCAAAAGCCTGATGAGGGGAATGACCTGACTCAGGCTGGCAGTGTCTGAACTGACTTCACATGTGGCAAGTTCAAAGGGTTGCAGAACCTTGCACAACGTTGAAATCATTCTCCACTGCGCTTGAGTCAGGTGCATTCCCCCTCCTTTGCCTATATCGTGGGCAGATGTATAGGCTTGAATGGCCTTTTGCTGCTCCTCCATCCTCTAAAGCATATAGAGCAGGGATGGGCAATTATTTCAGCTGAGGGGCCACTTGACATTTCCTGTCAGTATCCGAGGGCCACATACAAAATAGCAGCTCGCCCCACTTGTCAAAAATATAGGGACGTGGCTTCGTGTAGAAGGGGTGTGGCAAAAAATAATACAGATTCATATTAGGCTGCACAATAGTCTCCATTATTCAAATTGCGCCACACAGCGCCACTTACACACATTACACCAGGTAGAGCCCCTTTTACACACATTACGGCAGGTAGAGAGCCTTTTTACACATTAACATTTTTTTAGGATAATTATTGTGCAGCAAGCAAATTATCCAGTGTCTTATGGCCCCTGGGGAAAGGTGTGACACGGTGACAGAACACGGTGGGGGTGACACAGTGACAGAACACGGTGGGGGTGAGACGGTGACAGAACACGGTGGGGGGTGACAGAACACGGGGGGTGTGACACAGTGACAGAACACGGTGGGGGTGACACGGTGACAGAACATAGGGGGTTTGACACGGTGACAGAACACGGGGAGGGGGGGTGACAGTGACAGAACACGGGTGTGTGACACAGTGACAGAAAACGGTGGGGGTGACACAGTGACAGAACACAGGGAGGGGGGGTGACAGTGACAGAACACGGATGTGTGACACGGTGACAGAACACGGGGGGTGTGACACAGTGAAAGAACACGGGGAGGGGGGGGTGACAGAACACAGTGGGGGTGACAGTGACAGAACACGTGGGGGGTGACATTGTGACAGAACATGGTGGGGTTGACAGCGACAGAACACGGGGAGGTGACACAGTGACAGAACACAGGGGGTGTGACACAGTGACAGAACACGGTGGGGGTGACAGTGACAGAACACAGATGTGTGACACGGTGACAGAACACGGGGGGGGGGGGGTGACACAGTGAAAGAACACGGGCAGGGGTGGTGACAGTGCCAGAACATGGTGGGGGTGACACGGTGACAGAACACGGGGATGGGGGAGACAGTGACAGAACACTGGGGGGGGGTGACATGGTGACAGAACATGGTGGGGTTGACAGTGACAGAACACGGGGGGTGTGACACAGTGACAGAACACGGGGAGGTGACACAGTGACAGAACACGGGGAGGTGACACAGTGACAGAACACGGGGGGGGTGACACAGTGACAGAACACGCGGGTGTGACACAGTGACAGAACACGGGGGTGTGACACAGTGACAGAACACGGGGGGGTGACACAGTGACAGAACACGGGGGTGTGACACAGTGACAGAACACGGGGGGGTGACAGTGACAGAACACAGGGGGGGTGACACAGTGACAAAACAAGGGGGGGGTGACATAGTGACAGAACATGGGGGTGACATGGTGACAGAACACGGGAGGGGTTGGTACAGCGAGAGCTAAAGATCTCTCCCCCAAACCTAAAAACAGTCTGACGCCACTGCCCGCACACACAAATATATGCACACTATCTCACACACACACACACACACACACACACACACACACACACACACACTTTCTTTCACTTTTCCCAATAACTTACTGATCAGGCTGGCAGTGGCAGGAAGGATGGATCTGTAGCAGTCTGGCTCTTGTCCCGTGTAGCCCCGCCCCTGAGGTCCCGTGTAGCCCCGCCCCCTCATCGGCACGTAGCCCCGCCCCCTTCTCAGCTGAACACAGCCGTTGTCACTGGGGACTCTGGAGGAGGCTGCTACAACGCAGCAGCAGGGGAGAGAGGTGCCGCTGGCAGCTTGGAGGTACTGCAGTGCAGAGCAATGACAAGCAGCTCAGCCGGTCGGGCCGCTTGTCATTGCTCGCTGGTGGGAGGCAGGGGGCCGGGCAGGATCGGTTTGCGGGCCACATCCGGCACGCGGGCCGTATTTTGCCCATCCCTAATATAGAGGGTTGAATTCCACCTCGTTACCACCTCTTGCTTCAGATGATGGCAGGGCAGGTTCAGGACTGTTTGGTGGTGCTCTAGTCTTCGGCACGCGGTGGCTGAATGCCGAAAGTGGCCCACAATTCTTCGGGCCACCGACAGCATCTCTTGCACGCCCCTGTCGTTTTTTAAATAATTCTGCACCAGCAAATTCAATGAATGTGCAAAACATGGGACGTGCTGGAATTTGCCCAGATGTAATGCACGCACAATATTGCTGGCGTTGTCCGATGTCACAAATCCCCAGGAGAGTCCAATTGGGGTAAGCCATTCTGCGATGATGTTCCTCAGTTTCCGTAAGAGGTTGTCAGCTGTGTGCCTCTTATGGAAAGCGGTGATACAAAGCGTAGCCTGCCTAGGAACGAGTTGGCGTTTGCGAGATGCTGCTACTGGTGCCGCCGCTGCTGTTCTTGCTGCGGGAGGCAATACATCTACCCAGTGGGCTGTCACAGTCATATATTCCTGAGTCTGCCCTGCTCCACTTGTCCACATGTCCGTGGTTAAGTGGACATTGGGTACAACTGCATTTTTTAGGACACTGGTGAGTCTTTTTCTGAGGTCTGTGTACATTTTCGGTATCGCCTGCCTAGAGAAATGGAACCTAGATGGTATTTGGTACCGGGGACACAGTACTTCAATCAAGTCTCTAGTTGCCTCTGAATAAACGGTGGATACCGGAACCACGTTTCTCACCACCCAGGCTGACAAGACCTGAGTTATCCGCTTTGCAGCAGGATGACTGCTGTGATATTTCATCTTCCTCGCAAAGGACTGTTGGACAGTCAATTGCTTACTGGAAGTAGTACAAGTGGTCTTCCGACTTCCCCTCTGGGATGCCGATCGACTCCCAGCAGCAACAACAGCAGCGCCAGCAGCAGTAGGCGTTACACTCAAGGATGCATCGGAGGAATCCCAGGCAGGAGAGGACTCGTCAGACTTGACAGTGACATGGCCTGCAGGACTATTGGCTTTCCTGTGTAAGGTGGAAATTGACACAGAGGGAGTTGGTGGTGTGGTTTGCAGGAGCTTGGTTACAAGAGGAAGGGATTTAGTGGTCAGTGGACCGCTTCCGCTGTCATCCAAAGTTTTTGAACTTGTCACTGACTTCTGATGAATGCGAACCAGGTGACATATAAGGGAGGATGTTCCTAGGTGGTTAACGTCCTTACCCCTACTTATTACAGCTTGATAAAGGCAACACACGGCTTGACACCTGTTGTCCGCATTTGTGTTGAAATAATTCCACACCGAAGAGCTGATTTTTTTTGTATTTTGACCAGGCATGTCAATGGCCATATTATTCCCACGGACAACAGGTGTCTCCCCGGGTGCCTGACTTAAACAAACCACCTCACCATCAGAATCCTCCTTGTCAATTTCCTCCCCAGCGCCAGCAACACCCATATCCTCATCCTGGTGTACTTCAACAGTGACATCTTCAATTTGACTATCAGGAACTGGACTGCGGGTGCTCCTTCCAGCACTTGCAGGGGGCGTGTAAATGGTGGAAGGCGCAAGCTCTTCCCGTCCAGTGTTGGGAAGGTCAGGCATCGCAACCGACACAATTGGACTCTCCTTGGGGATTTGTGATTTTGAAGAACGTACAGTTCTTTGCTGTGCTTTTGCCAGCTTAAGTCTTTTCATTTTTCTAGCGAGAGGATGAGTGCTTCCATCCTCATGTGAATCTGAACCACTAGCCATGAACATAGGCCAGGGCCTCAGCCGTTCCTTGCCACTCCGTGTCGTAAATGGCATATTGGCAAGTTTACACTTCTCATCAGACGCTTTCAATTTTGATTTTTGGGTCATTTTACTTAACTTTTGTTTTTTGGATTTTACATGCTCTCTACTATGACATTGGGCATCGGCCTTGGCAGACGACGTTGATGGCATTTCATCGTCTCGGCCATGACTAGTGGCAGCAGCTTCAGCACGAGGTGGAAGTGGATCTTGATCTTTCCCTATTTTAACCTCCACATTATTGTTCTCCATTTTTTAATGTGTGGAATTATATGCCAGTATCAATAGCAATGGCCTACTACTATATATACTGCGCACAACTGAAATGCACCACAGGTATGGATGGATAGTATACTTGACGACACAGAGGTAGGTAGAGCAGTGGCCTTCCGTACCGTACTGCTATATATACTGGTGGTCACTGTCAGCAAAACTCTGCACTGTACTCCTCCTATATAATATACTGGTGGTCCCCAGTGCCCACAATAAAGCAGTGTGAGCACAGATATATGCAGCACACTGAGCACAGATATGGAGTGTTTTTCAGGCAGACAACGTATACTGGTGGTCACCGGTCAGCAAAACTCTGCACTGTACTCCTCCTATATAATATACTGGTGGTCCCCAGTGCCCACAATAAGGCAGTGTGAGCACAGATATATGCAGCACACTGAGCACAGATATGGAGTGTTTTTCAGGCAGACAACGTATACTGGTGGTCACTGTCAGCAAAACTCTGCACTGTACTCCTCCTATATAATACAGCTGCTCCCCAGTCCCCACAATTAAGCAGTGTGAGCACAGATATATGCAGCACACTGAGCACAGATATGGAGTGTTTTTCAGGCAGACAACGTATACTGGTGGTCACTGTCAGCAAAACTCTGCACTGTACTCCTCCTATATAATATACTGGGGGTCCCCAGTGCCCACAATAAAGCAGTGTGAGAGTACAGATATATGCAGCACAATGAGCACAGATATGGAGTGTTTTTCAGGCAGACAACGTATACTGGTGGTCACTGGTCAGCAAAACTCTGCACTGTACTCCTCCTATATAATATACTGGTGGTCCCCTGTGCCCACAATAAAGCAGTGTGAGCACAGATATATGCAGCACACTGAGCACAGATATGGAGTGTTTTTCAGGCAGACAACGTATACTGGTGGTCACTGGTCAGCAAAACTCTGCACTGTACTCCTCCTATATAATATACTGGTGGTCCCCAGTGCCCACAATAAAGCAGTGTGAGCACAGATATATGCAGCACACTGAGCACAGATATGGAGTGTTTTTCAGGCAGACAACGTATACTGGTGGTCACTGGTCAGCAAAACTCTGCACTGTACTCCTCCTATATAATATACTGGTGGTCCCCAGTGCCCACAATAAAGCAGTGTGAGCACAGATATATGCAGCACACTGAGCACAGATATGGAGTGTTTTTCAGGCAGACAACGTATACTGGTGGTCACTGGTCAGCAAAACTCTGCACTGTACTCCTCCTATATAATATACTGGTGGTCCCCAGTGCCCACAATAAAGCAGTGTGAGCACAGATATATGCAGCACACTGAGCACAGATATGGAGTGTTTTTCAGGCAGACAACGTATACTGGTGGTCACTGGTCAGCAAAACTCTGCACTGTACTCCTCCTATATAATGTACTGGTGGTCCCCAGTGCCCACAATAAAGCAGTGTGAGCACAGATATATGCAGCACACTGAGCACAGATATGGAGTGTTTTTTAGGCAGACAACGTATACTGGTGGTCACTGTCAGCAAAACTCTGCACTGTACTCCTCCTATATAATACAGCTGCTCCCCAGTCCCCACAATTAAGGAATAAGCACAAATATTTTTGCATCAAGATTAATAAACAGAGAGGACGCCAGCCACGTCCTCTCCCTAACATTTCCAATGCACGAGTGAAAATGGCGGCGACGCGCGGCTGCTTATATAGAATCCGAATCTCGCGAGAATCCGACAGCGGGATGATGACGTTCGGGCGCGCTCGGGTTAACTGGGCCATATGGGAGAATCCGAGTATGCCTCGGACCCGTGTAAAATGGGTGAAGTTCGGGGGTTTTCGGTTTCCGAGGAACCGAACCCGCTCATCACTAATTGTGAGGTGTGAGGTGTTCAGAATAGACTGGAAATGAGTGGAAATTATGGTTATTGAGGTTAATAATACTATGGGATCAAAATGACCCCCAAATTCTATGATTTAAGCTGTTTTTGAGGTTTTTTTGAAAAAAAAAACACCCAAATCCAACAAAACATTTTCAGGGAGGTTTTGCCAAAACACGGCCGCGGAACCGAATCCAAAACCAAAACACAAAATCCGAAAAATTTCCGGTGCACATCACTAGTAAGAGGATTCTGGTGGCTTTTCCTTTCCCTGAGGAGGATAGGAAAAGGTGGGAAAACCTGCCGATTGTTGACGCATCTGTATCCAGACTCTCAAAAAAGGTGGTTTTACCTGTACCGGGATCTACCGCCTTAAAGGAGCCGGCAGATAGGAAAATTGATAACACGATTAAATCAATGTACATTGCTTCGGGGGCCATATTACGTCCCACTATTGCTAGTGAATGGATTGCAAAGGCAATAGTGAATTGGTCGGCTACCTTAATAGAGGATTGGGATACAATGGATAGGGATGACGTTGCATTGTATTTACGCAACATTCATGATTCTGCAGGTTTTATGGTAGAATCCATGAAAGACCTGGGTTCCATGGCTGCGGGAATTTCTTCCATGTCTGTTTCAGCTCGTCGGAGACTATGGCTCCGCCAGTGGTCGGCCGACGCGGAATCCAGAAGGAGTGTGGAGTCGCTACCCTATACAGGTCAGGCTCTCTTTGGGGAAGCTCTAGAAGCGTGGATATCCACCGCTACAGCGGGTAAGTCTCCGTTTCTTCCCTCAGCAGCACCTGCTCCGAAGAAATCCTTCTCCTCAGCTGCGCAGCAGTCCTTTCGGCCTAACAAGCCTAGAAAGGCCAGATCATCCAATACCTTCTTTAGGGAAGGTAAGGTTGAGTCCAAGAAACCTGCCGCTGCAGGTTCTCAGGAACAAAAGCCTGCTTCAGGTACCCCAAAGTCCTCCGCATGATGGTGGACGGCACGGCCCGGAGGTGGGGCCTGTGGGAGCGAGACTCAGACAGTTCTGTCATGTCTGTGTATCGTTCGGTCTGGATCCCTGGGTAGTAGATATTGTGTCTCAGGGATACAAGCTGGAATTTCAAAGTCTCCCTCCTCATCGTTTTTTCAAGTCGGGCTTACCAACTCTGTTGGAGGACAAAGCAGTACTTCAGGACGCTGTCCAAAAGCTGGTGGAGGCACAGGTCATTGTGCCAGTACCACCTCACATGCACAACAAAGGTTACTATTTGAACCTTTTCGTGGTACCGAAACCGGATGGTTCAGTCAGGCCTATTCTGAACCTAAAATCTTTGAGCCCATTTCTAAAGGAGTTCAAGTTCAAGATGGAGTCTCTCAGGGCGGTGATATCAGGTCAGGAAGAGGGGAAATTCCTGGTATCACTGGATATCAAGGATGCGTACCTCCACATTGCGATCTGGCTGCCGCATCAGGCTTATCTCCGCTTCGCATTACTGGACTGTCATTTCCAGTTCCAGGCCCTGCCATTCGGCCTCTCCACAGCACCAAGGGTGTTTACCAAGGTGATGGCGGAAATGATGATACTACTCCGCAAGCAGGGTGTGAACATCATCCCTTATCTGGACGATCTCCTGATAAAGGCATCGTCCAAGGAGAAGCTGCTGCAGTCCATTGTTCTCACAACGCGACTGCTCCAGAGTCATGGGTGGATTCTGAATTTTCCAAAGTCACATTTGGAACCAACCCAGAGATTGTTATTTCTGTGAATGATCCTGGATACGGAAGTGCAGCGGGTGTTTCTTCCGCGGGACAAGGCGTTGGTGATCCAATCCATGGTCCGGGATGTCTTGAAGCCACCCCGGGTGTCGGTTCATCAATGCATTCGCCTATTGGGAAAGATGGTAGCCTCCTACGAGGCTCTCCAGTATGGGAGGTTCCATGCTCGGCCCTTCCAACTGGATCTCCTGGACAAGTGGTCGGGATCTCACCTCCACATGCATCAGAGAATTCATCTGTCGCCAAAGGCAAAGATTTCTCTCCTCTGGTGGCTCCAATTGCCTCACCTCCTGGTAGGCCACAGGTTCAGGATTCAGGACTGGGTCCTGCTAACAACAGATGCGAGCCTCCGGGGCTGGGGAGCAGTCACTCAAGGAGTAACCTTCCAAGGACGGTGGTCAAGCCTGGAAGCTGGCCTGCCCATCAACATCCTGGAACTAAGAGCCGTCTACAACGGTCTTCTTCAAGCGGCCCCTCTTCTGAGAAATTGGGCCATCCAAGTGCAGTTGGACAACGTAACAACAGTGGCTTACATAAACCGACAGGCGGAGCGAAGAGCAGAGCGGCAATGTCAGAGGTGACAAAAATACTCCTCTGGACAGAAAAACACGCGTTAGCGCTGTCAGCCATCTTTATTCCGGGAGTAGACAACTGGAAAGCAGACTTCCTCAGCAGACACGATCTCCATCCAAGAGAGTGGGGACTTCATTCGTAGGTTTTCAAGGAAATAACAGATCTTTGGGGATTGCCCAAAATAGACATGATGGCCTCTCGTCTCAACAAGAAGCTTCGGCGTTATTGTTCCAGGTCGAAGGACCCACAGGCAGTAGCAGTGGATGCCCTGGTGTCTCCGTGGGTGTTCCAGTCTGTGTACGTATTTCCACCACTCCCACTCATCCCAAGAATCCTAAAGCTCATAAGGAGAACAAGGGTTCAAGCGATCCTCATTGCCCCAGACTGGCCAAGAAGGGCTTGGTGTGCGGACCTTCTATATCTACTGCTAGAAGAGCTGAGGCCTCTTCCTCTTCGGGAGGACATGCTGCAGCAGGGGCCGTTCGCCTATCAATACTTACCACGGCTATGTTTGACGGCATGGAAGTTGAGCGCCTGATTCTTGCTCGGAAGGGCATTCCGAAGAAAGTTATTCCTACTCTCATACAGGTTAGGAAAGGGGTAACGTCAAAACATTACTATCGTATTTGGAAGAAATATGTTTCTTGGTGTGAGTCCAAGAAGTTTCCTGCGGTGGAATTTCAACTGGGGCGTTTCCTCCTCTTCCTGCAAGCAGGAGTGGATATGGGTCTGAGGTTGGGATCTGTGAAGGTCCAGATTTCAGCCTTATCCATTTTCTTTCAGAAGCAATTGGCTGCCCTCCCTGAGATTCAGACATTTTTGAAGGGAGTTCTTCATATCCAACCTCCCTTTGTACCGCCTACGGCGCCATGGGACTTTAACGTGGTGTTGCAGTTCCTCCAGTCGGATTGGTTTGAGCCTCTACAGAAGGTGGAGCTCAAATTTCTTACATGGAAGGTGGTCACTTTGTTGGCCTTAGCTTCTGCTAGACGTGTCTCCTTGCTGAGGTCTTTATCATGCAAAAGCCCTTACTTGATCTTCCATGAAGATAGAGCTGAGCTCCGGACTCTTCAACAGTTTATTCCAATGGTTGTGTCTGCATTTCATATCAACCAACCTATTGTGGTGCCATTAACTTCTGACTCCTCAATTACTTCAAAGTGCTTGGATGTCATGAGGGCTCTGAAGATTTATGTGAAGAGAACTTCTAGTCACAGGAAATCGGACTCTCTGTTTGTGCTATATGATCCCAAGAAAATTGGGTGTCCTGCTTCTAAGCAGACTATTTCTCACTGGATTAGGTTCACTATCCAGCACGCTTATTCTAGGTCAGGACTGCCGTGTTCAAAATCTGTTAAGGCCCACTCTACTCGTAAAGTGGGGTCTTCCTGGGTGGCTGCCCGGGGTATCTCGGCAGTGCAACTTTGTCGAGCTGCAACTTGGTCTGGGTCGAACACGTTTGCAAAGTTTTACAAGTTCGATACTTTGGCCTCTGATGATCTGAAGTTCAGTCAATCAGTTCTGCAGGAGCCTCCGCACTCTCCCTCCAATTCTGGGAACTTTGGTACATCCCCATGGTACTGATGTGGACCCTAGCAGCCTCTCGGACGTAAGTGAAAATAGGATTTTGGTACCTACCGTTAATCCTTTTCTCGTAGTCCGTAGAGGATGCTGGGCGCCCGCCCAGCGCTTCGTTTTCCTGCTATTGTTATTTGGTTCAGTGCAACTTCGTTTTAGTTGAGTACTGCATTGCTACTTGGTAAGTAATGTTTCAGCTGTTGCTGAGTAGTTCAAGATAGTTGTCTTGACGTGCCTTGTATGTGTGAGCTGGTATGAATCTCACCACTATCTGTGTATAATCCTTCTCTCGAAGTATGTCATCTCCTCGGGCACAGTTTCTAGACTGAGTCTGGTAGGAGGGGCATAGAGGGAGTAGCTAGCCCACACTCTCAAACTCTTAAAGTGCCAATGGCTCCTGGTGGACCCATCTATACCCCATGGTACTAATATGGACCCCAGCATCCTCTACGGACTACAAGAAAAGGATTTACCGGTAGGTACCAAAATCCTATTATCTCTCTATCTATCCTGTCTGCTCTGATGTGTAAAAAGGGGGACGCTGTCTACGGTAATGTGTAAAAAGGGGGACGCTGTCTGCCATAATGTGTAAAAAGGGGGACACTGTCTGCTGTAATGTGTAAAAAGGAAACACTGTCTGACGTAATATGTAAAAAGGGGACGCTGTCTGCCGTAATGTGTAAAAAGGGGGACGCTGTCTGCCGTAATTTGTAAAAAGGGGGATGCTGTCTGCCGTAATGTGTAAAAAGGGGACTGTCTGCTGTAATGTGTAAAAAGGGGATGCTGTCTGCCGTAATGTGTAAAAAGGGGACGCTGTCTCCCGTAATATGTAAAAAGGGGACGCTGTCTGCCGTAATGTATAAAAAGGGGGACGCTGCCTGCCGTAATGTGTAAAAAGGGGGACGCTGTCTGCCGTAATGTGGAAAAAGGGGGACGCTGTCTGCCATAATGTGTAAAAAGGGGGATGCTGTCTGCCATAATGTGTAAAATGGGGGATGCTGTCTGCCGTAATGTGGAAAAAAGGGGACGCTGTCTGCCGTAATGTGTAAAAAAGGGACGCTGTCTGCTGTAATGTATAAAAAGGGGAACGCTGTCTGCCGTAATGTGTAAAAAGAGGACGCTGTCTTCCGTAATGTGTAAAAAGAGGGACTGGCTGCCGTAATGTGTATAAAGGGGGACTGTCTGCCGTAATGTGTAGTAGGGGCTCTACCTGATGTAGTGGTGCTACTGTGCGGCGTAATTTGAATAATGGAGACTACTGTGCACCGTAGTATGAATTGGTATTATTTTGTGGTCACACCCCTTCCCCATGAAGCCCTACGCCCCTAAATTTTTGCACTGCCCGTATTTTACAGAGGGGGCGCCAATGCCGTTTCTTGCACACAGCGCTAAAATGCCTAGTTACGGCACTGCAGAGTCCTATCACTGCACAGTAGCAGAACTGCTCGTAAAAAAATTCATGCAGTTTCTGAGCAGCTCCAAACCTACTCCTACCTTGCGATCACTTCACTCAGTTTAGTTCCTGCTTTGACGTCACAAACACGCCCTGCGTTCGGCCAGCCACTTCCCCGTTTCCCCAGACCCGCCTGCGTTTTTACCTGTCACGCCTGCGTTTTTTAGCACACTCCCTGAAAACGGCAAGTTACAACCCAGAAACACCCACTTCCTGTCAATCACTCACCGATCAACAGAGCGACAGCAAAGCGTTGTTCGCCCTTGTGTAAAACTGCATAGTTTTGTGTGAAAGTACTTCGCGCGTGCGTACTGTGGCCCGTACGCATGTGCAGAAATGCCGCTTTTTCAACTAATCGCCGCGCTGTGACCGAAAGCAGCTAGCGATCAACTCGGAATGAGGGCCAGTGTCTTATCTAACAGGGACCTATCACTGCACAGTGTTTTATCTCTCAGGGGATTATCACTGCACAGTGTCTTATCTCTCAGGGGATTATCACTGTACAGTGTCTTATTTCTTAGGGCCTTATCATTGCACAATGTTTTATCTCTAAGGGGCTTATCACTGCACACTGTCTTTCAGGGGCTTAACACTGCACAGTGGGGCTAATACAGAACTGATCTGCTGTGCATGTTCGCACAGCAGCGCTCAAGCCTGAACTGCGCATGTGCCGCAGTATGCCTGCGCATGCCAGACAGCCGACAGCTATCCTTAGCTCGTAATCGCCTCTGCCTAATTGACCGGAAGAGGCGGTCGCTGGGCGGGATGGCGGCATTAAGCAGCCATTTAAGTGGCGCAGTCCGGCCAACGCAGGCGGGGCCAGACCGTGCCGGGGATGGGCCGCGGCGGCTGCGTGACATCACGCAGCCTTTGCAACCCGGACAGCGACATGTAGCTCCCGGCCAGCACGCAGGAGCTGCGCTGGCCGGGAGCTACTCCTGAAGTAGGGACTGACATGCGGGGCAGGCTAGCCCTGTGCTGGGCGTTCCCCCGCATGTCAGGAAAGCTGATAGTAGCTGTGCTAAATTTAGCACAGCTACGATCAACTCTGTATCACCCCCAGAGCGGGATGTACTAAAGGAAAAATGCGGTAAAACCCCCGAAAATGGGGGCTTTACCGCATTTTCAAATTTACTAAGACCCTACCGCCGCATTTTTGCCGTCCAGGGTATCGCCATCTCTGGACGGCGATACCCTATAGAAGTCTATGGGCTTCTTATCGCCGAACGCCGCAACCTGCCTCCTCCGCTGCCCCCTATGCTGAAAAGATAGGCGAGGCACTGCCTCACCTGCCATAGACTTTTTACACCAGAGTTTTGGCTATAAAAATAATTAGACTAATACAAAGAACATATTTCAAACAATTTTTTTGTATTTTTCATATACTGTATACAGTCAAAACTCTGGAACAAACATTAGTATGACAGGAAAGGCTCTGCCTCACCCCACCGCACGTCACTGTTAGAAGGGTAAGTAATCCAACACACGGGGACCAGAATGGGTAGGGCAGTTTTTGAGTGCAGTAATGTGAGCACCAGAAGTAGGACTTCACCCCATGCGGTGCCCGTGTTCGAGCTAGACTCTGGGGAACAGGGCTCTCAAGCCACCCAGTCACACAAAAAAGAAAGCAATTGATTCCTCACACTGTGAGGACACAGTCCCTGCTGATGAAGTGTGTGTGATTGGGAACCAAATGGATGGATGGTTGTGGACTGAGTCAGTTGAGCAGAATTCAATTAAAACGTGTCCAGAAGTTTAAAACAAATGTTTTTATGTGCTTACAACCTGATTACGCTGTACCCTAGTACGACTTTGTTCACATATATATATATATATATATACATATTGAAAAGCCCTTTGAATCCCCGCAGTGTGGCTGAGCTGCAAATTAAAAAGATCAAAAAGACATATTGTTCTATTGTTTGTACTGTTCTGTGCACAGTACAACAGTGCATTTCTTGACATACAGTACATATAAAAGCCCTGTGACTTCCTGCAGTCTGAGCTGAGCTGTGAATTGAAATTATTTTATTCTGTTGTTTGTACTGTTCTGTGCACCAGAGACGTGCAGTGAGAATTGCTCAGGAGGCACTGGCTAGTACCAGAGCCAGATTTCCACAAAATATGTGAGCCCAAGGGTTATATACAGGTGCAGCAGTATATAATGTTGGATACAATGTGGTGAGTGCAGACATTGTACCCCGCTTCTGGGGTGGCGAGTGCTGTGGTTTTATATTTGTTTGTATATTGTAGGGTTAATCTTTGGCTAACTCTTATTAACTGTGGCCACAAGCTTTTTCATGCACCCCTATGTAAACTCAATTGTTCTAAACCTGTCAGCTGCTCCTTAGTAATTTATCAGCCAGTGTCAGGTGACTAGTGTACCTTTAAAAGCCATAAGATATGTGGCAGGTACACATTAAACCTAGTGGGCATATTTGCAGTTATATTATGTGTGATACAGTTGCCAGGTTTTAATTTTTAAGACTCTGTGATAGTGTAGGACCTGCAAGAAGGTGGGGTACCTTGGTGAGCGGTTTACAGGCTTCCGTGCATAGGCCAATTCTCTAACTAAACCCCCATCATTTATTTATTGATGTTGTGAGGATAAGTGAGCTTGCTATGGTGAGTGCTGAATTTTTGTGTTTGTATATATTTAAGTAGGTGGCCATGGGCTACATGCACCCCACCCTATGAGTGGTGAGTGCAGACACTGCACCCCGCTTCTGGGGTGGTGAGTGCTGTGGTTTAATATTTGTTGTATGTATGTATATGTATGTATATATATATATGTATATATATATATATATATATATATATATATATATATATATTTAAAGCCCTTTCAATCCCCGCAGTAGGAGCTGAGCTGGCAATCTTGACACTGTAGAGCTGTTAGCTTAGCTGTCTTAAGCCCATTGGTATCTTGTTTTCTAGAGGCCCGAACAGCACAAGCACTTCACAAAAGTGGCAGCCCCTCTCACTTAAGTGCTTGGTTTGTTAAACTGTGCATGTCTTTTTTAATATCCAACATAAGGGTGGGAGAAAAATTCCATCTTGCACCGTTTTTTAGTTCTGTCACGTGCCCGTGTGTTTCTGCCGCTGCCACTGTTTAGTGACCAGCCAGCAAGCTGCATCCTTTGGCCTAAACTGGATGAAAACAATATTGTCTGCTATGAGGTGATCAAAATTGACTGTAAATGACAGGAAATTAATGTTTTTGAGGTTAAAATACTGTAGGAACTATGGGGGTAATTCCAAGTTGATCGGAGCAGGATTTTGTTAGCAGTTGGGCAAAACCATGTGCACTGCAGGGGAGGCAGATTTAACATGTGCAGAGAGAGTTAGATTTGGGTGTGGTGTGTTCAATCTGCAATCTAATTTGCAGTGTAAAAATAAAGCAGCCAGTATTTACCCTGCTGCACAGAAATAAAATAACCCACCCAAATCTAACACTTTCTGCACATGTTATATCTGCCTCCCCTGCAGTGCACATGGTTTTGCCCAACTGCTAACAAAATTCCTTCTGCGATCAACTTGGAATTACCCCCTATGGCCCAAATTCTGTGAGTTTAGCTTTTTTTAATCAAAATTAGTAGATAGATATCTCCTGTATAATAGCCCAGATCTGTCACTCTGTGACTGTGTGGATAATGCTGGGTGTGGCTAGGTGCTCTCATTGGGTTAACAGCGGGTCTATCAAACCCAGTACACAGCTGATTGGACGAGAAACGCCCTCCCACACAGGTTACATCCAATGGGAGGCTCTGCCCTTTGGCTGCTGTGTGTTCCCAGAGCAGGATTAACAATGGGGCTGATGGAGCTGCAGTTCCAGGTCCACACCCCAAAATAGGCCCACTGCATCTGCAGCAACATACCCTCCAACAATTTACACATAACAATCTGTACAAATTCGAAAAGGGGGCGTGGCCATGGGTAAAGTGACGTGGCCACGCCCTTTTTTCTATACTTTCAATGGAAGTTTGGAGAGCCAGAAATCGGTACAGACCATAAAAAAAAGGTCCTGTACCTGACAGAAAGGTACAGCTGGAGGGTATGCCACTGCATCTGCAGCAAATCTCTGCGCTGTAGATAGGGGAAAAAACATCCTTTTACTGCAGCGTCCTATGTCCTGCTGCCAGTCCGTCTGCCCCCTCCGGCATCAACAATCCCCACTCCCGAGCCGCGGCGCAGGTGGAACAAAATCTGCTGCGGCCACCGGCATAGATGTGTATGAAAGCGGCGCAGCGGAAAGGATTTCATAGCCCTCCCTGCACCGCATACTCTCTGGGCCACAGAGCCTCCTCTGCACATGTTGTCACAGAAGTGCCTCCCTGCCACAGCCGCGCCCAGATCCCCAGAGGTACTTACTCTGCAACACAGCACCTGGGCTGCCGGCATGGGAGCCGCAAGATGGCTAATGTAACGGATAGAGTGGGTGATATAGTGGAGGGTAATGCCTGGGCGCTGAATCAATGTTAAAAGTAGAGATGTGCACTTGAAATTTTTCGGGTTTTGTGTTTTGGTTTTGGGTTCGGTTCCGCGGCCGTGTTTTGGGTTCGACCGCCTTTTGGCAAAACCTCACCGAATTTTTTTTGTCGGATTCGGGTGTGTTTTGGATTCGGGTGTTTTTTTCAAAAAACACTAAAAAACAGCTTAAATCATAGAATTTGGGGGTCATTTTGATCCCAAAGTATTATTAACCTCAAAAACCATAATTTCCACTCATTTTCAGTCTATTCTGAATACCTCACACCTCACAATATTATTTTTAGTCCTAAAATTTGCACCGAGGTCGCTGGATGACTAAGCTAAGTGACCCTAGTGGCCGACACAAACACCTGGCCCATCTAGGAGTGGCACTGCAGTGTCACGCAGGATGTCCCTTCCAAAAAACCCTCCCCAAACAGCACATGACGCAAAGAAAAAAAGAGGCGCAATGAGGTAGCTGTGTGAGTAAGATAAGCGACCCTAGTGGCCGACACAAACACCGGGCCCATCTAGGAGTGGCACTGCAGTGTCACGCAGGATGTCCCTTCCAAAAAACCCTCCCCAAACAGCACATGACGCATAGAAAAAAAGAGGCGCAATGAGGTAGCTGTGTGAGTAAGATAAGCGACCCTAGTGGCCGACACAAACACCGGGCCCATCTAGGAGTGGCACTGCAGTGTCACGCAGGATGTCCCTTCCAAAAAACCCTCCCCAAACAGCACATGACGCAAAGAAAAAAAGAGGCGCAATGAGGTAGCTGTGTGAGTAAGATAAGCGACCCTAGTGGCCGACACAAACACCGGGCCCATCTAGGAATGGCACTGCAGTGTCACGCAGGATGTCCCTTCCAAAAAACCCTCCCCAAACAGCACATGACGCAAAGAAAAAAAGAGGCGCAATGAGGTAGCTGTGTGAGTAAGATAAGCGACCCTAGTGGCCGACACAAACACCGGGCCCATCTAGGAGAGGCACTGCAGTGTCACGCAGGATGTCCCTTCCAAAAAACCCTCCCCAAACAGCACATGACGCAAAGAAAAAAAGAGGCGCAATGAGGTAGCTGTGTGAGTAAGATAAGCGACCCTAGTGGCCGACACAAACACCTGGCCCATCTAGGAGTGGCTGAAAAGGGGAAGACGTATAGTCTAGCGGGCTGTGCACAGGCTTAAAAGTATATACAGAGAGTAAGAGAAAACACATTTACATAAGAACCAGCAATAGCATTCAGATTGGAGAGACAAAATGCCATTATCCATTTATATTCGGCTGGAGGTGCACCCGTAAGCAAATACACAATGTCTAGAGAAAAAAAGGATTGGAAGATGACCATAGAACGGTCATCTGCCAAAGGGGGCTTACTTTGTGGTGCACTCTTTTTTTGTATCAAGTATGAATTAATTGTATATTTAAAACTTAACATTTATTGGTTATTTTTAATATTCTAGCCAAAAGATGGACGTGAACAACATGTAACGGTCAGCATTGACCTATAGAGAAATATAAGTGTCTTAAGGTTTAACTGATCAGATAATAGTCTCGTATTAAATACCTTTTTAACTAAAAAACCACACTTATATTATAGCTTTAATGAACAATGAGTGAAAATATAACTCAATTATAATGGGTGGAGAGATTGGTAACGGTAATATTTTATAATAACGTTACCTAGGTCTCTCTTTGATTACCCGATTTGCGGTCCTCTTTGCCTCTGTAATGGCACTCCTTTCTTAATAAGGAATAAGTTTTAAGCAGAAAAAATTATACAAATAAAAAGTAACAATGAAAATGAAAAGTGATGTCCTCTAATTAGGCAGGAGCAGTGGAAATTATTTCACAACATGTGATATTTACCAGCACACCATGAAGCCTTTAGAGTTTTGAATGATTTGTAATGCAATTTCCCCGATATGAGTCTGGGAAATATGTGCAACTGGTCATCAGAATTGGTTAATAATAACGGCACTGTTCTTCTGGCCTGCATGTGCTTTAAAACATGATTAGCAACACATATCATTTCCTGTACAATCGACACATATCATTTCCTGTACAATCAACACAATAGATGACCTGGTGTCACTGTCTAATATGTGTGGAAGCCAATATGTACTGCAAAAAGATAAAGATTCAGTGCTAAAGACTGATATCAATCAGATCAAATGGCTGCACATTAAACAGGCAGATGTAATTGTAGCAGGTGGCTGTTAACAAATACGCATAGCAGACAAATAAAGATTAGTGCACCTTGGTCGTCAAAGTTCATAGTATTGACTCCACTTTTTTGATCTGCGTGTATTTTAAGCATAATAAGCAACACATATCATTCCCCCGAATCGAAAAATCCGTAAAGCAATCACATGGATGATACGGTCTATGCAGAGTTAATCAGATCATATGGCTGCACCTTAGAGAATCAGGTGTAATTGTGACAGATAACTGTTAACAAATATGCATAGCAAACAGATCGAAATTGGTGCACCTTGGTCGTCAGAATTAATCCGTGTCATTGACACTATTTAGCCTGAATGAGCTTATTAAAGCATAATTAGCAACACAAGACTATTACTGTCCAATCAACATAATAACTAAACAGGTGTAAATGCATTCGGTAGTGGAAGCCAGTGTATGCTGCAAGGAGATAGGGATTCAGCGCTAAAGGTCAGTATCAGTAAGACCATATAGTTGCACATTAGATATGCAAGTGTAAATGCAGCAGGTAGCTTTTATAACAAATATGCATAGCTAGCAGATAGAGTTTCCGTGCCTCCTATGTCTAAAAAATCTCCGATTATGCAGATCATAAGTAGAGAGATAAATCAGGCTGCACTAGTTCATTTCAAAAAAGCATAAATCCCTAAATCAAAAAGATCAGTGAAACATAAATATGAATGGTCTATGCAGATGACCATGAATAAAAAACACACGTTGGAATCTTTCTGAGAAAGGTACAGGTGTCCCAGTAAGCATCGGCTAATCTCCCTATCTACTGTCACCCCATGTGAATAAAATCAGTGAATGGGAGTGATGAGAGTTCAGGTATTACTGTCTACTGGGACAGAAGGAAGGAGTGCGAGTTGCTTCTGCTGTCCTCAGGCATGATCTCCGCTCCCCTGTTGTGCCGCCACAGTGCAGGGGCAGTGGGAGACCTGCTGCGGATGAGAGAGCCGCTCTGAGAGAGTAAATTGCGGGTGTGCCTCGGTAATCGTAGGTGCACAATGAGTGCAGAGGACCGCTCACGTGACCGGACGCCGGGTCGGGTTTGGGGATTCCACGCTCCCGGAGACAGTGTGCGTCTGGTCAATCGGTAGATAGATGACGTACGTTTCACCACAGGCTTGTTCACATCAGTGTCTGACAAGTCTGTCAAGATTGCTTATATAGCAAAGTTAATAATGACATGGTTTACAATTAGCCTAATTGATTGAGCAATGAGATTCCAATAAGTGTGTGGAATGGTTAATTACTGCGTTTTGACAAACAGAATGCGTTGAACTTCAAATAAGCTCTAACATTAATAATCCCAATATTAGTGAGCATAAATGCAGTTTCGGTATAATTTATATCAATCAAGAACTAGATACAAAGAATTGTAATTATTGCTATTCTATAAATATATTCTATTGTATTGAATTGCGAGACCTCCTAGGGATCAATAAACAATTTAAAAGATTATTGATTATTACAATAGATATTGAGCGATGGGCAATTTATTTATATATACGGATACTATGTTCATTAATTACTCAGGAAAAATAATACTGATTTAGACAAATTCTAATCTTCGGTCATCCTGATATACAGACCTATGATGGATTGACCGGGTTTCAATGAATTGCCCAATTTTAGCAAAACAAGAAAAAAATTGGGGAGAAAAGAAAAAGAGAGAAGGGAAGGAAAGAAGTGGGGGGGGGGAGGGGAAATACCCAAATTGAAAACAGGGAGAAAGGGCAAAACGGGGTTAATGTGCATTGTATCAATGAGATGAGTAAACAGAGTAACAGAATAGCACTATCAGTCTATCTGATAATCAAACTTGTTCTAAGGAGTATACATACACATTATATACGGGAAAGGCGGAGCTTTATTAGAATAATTTACTTGTTCTACTAGAATAAATTCTAGAATAAATGATGAAAATAAATATATATATATATATATATATATATATGTAGAGAGGGTCAATCTGTAGATAAATATAATAGAATATTGACCCTGCAATATATGTGGAGAAATCATAATCCCATATGAGGAGAGTTTGAGGCATATTTTATTATTGGCAGTGCCAAATTAAATAGGAAAGTATATTGTTGGTAAAAAGGTTTTTTGCTTCAAATTTCAAATAGTTTACTATTCCTAGGTATAATCTGCACAGCAATGACTGACATTACACCTGTGCAGACATGTATAAAGTGTGCCAAATTCTGTTATATTGTTTAATTCATAAGCAGAAGAGATTACAAAGCAATAGGCATATGGAGTATTCACGTTGGTAGAAAGACACTATAATTAATACTCTCATTGAGGCCACCTGGGGCAACCGTGTTAAGCCTAAAGATCCATTCACTTTCCAATTTCTGCAGTTCTCTTTCAGAGTCTCCACCTCTGATCCCCATTTTGAGTTTGTCCAAACAGAAGAATTTGAGTCCATCGGTGGATTTGGAGTGTTGGTAATAGAAATGTCTCGCAACTGTCGTTATTTGCCTAAATCTTGCCAGGTCCGATTCTACATTTCTAATGTTGCCCATATGCTCCATGATCCTCACTTTGACCATTCTTGTGGTCATGCCCACATATAATTTCTTGCAGGGACATTGAATGCAGTAAATCACATTAGATGACTGGCAATTAGTGAATTCCTCTATTTCAATCTTCTTGCCGTATCTATCTCTGATAGTAGGACAATTGTCCACATGCTCGCATGCCTTGCATTTCCTACATGGATAGGTTCCTTTGATTGTAGGTTTCCGCCTCGGTGTTTGACAAAAATGGCTTCTTACTAATTTGTCCCTGAGATTAGGTGACCTCTTCCAACTCATCGAAACAGATGAGTCAAGGTTGGCAGAGAGATCCGGATCGTTAAGGAGTATGGGCCAATGTTTATTAATGGCACACTTGATCTCACGCCATTCTTGGCAGAAGCTCCCTACAAACCTTGGTTTGGGTTTGTCACCTTCTTTTTGTTTCTTTAATCTCCTACTGTCCTGGAAAATTAGAGTATGTCTATCGATGTTAAGGAGGGCCCTACTGGCTTTTTTGATACAACGCTGACTGTATCCCCTTTCCTTCAGCCTGACGGCGAGTTCCTTACTCTGGATTCTGTAGGTGTCATCTTCTGTGCAGTTTCTCCTTAACCTAAGGAATTCTCCTCTTGGTATATTTTGTATTGTGGCAGGAAGATGAGAACTTGTTTTTAGTAGCAAACTGTTGCTGGCTGTTTTCTTTCTGAACAGTTTAGTTGCCACCATATCTTGGTCATCCCTGTAGATCTTCAAATCCAAAAAGGAGATTTCATCTTTATTCATCTCATATGTTAGCCTTAAATTGAAAGCGTTGTTGTTCAGTTTCTTAATGAAGTCGACTAACTGTTTTTCTTCCCCTTCCCAGATGATGAAAATATCATCTATGTATCTCATCCATGAGATGATACATTTGGTGGACTCTTCATTCTCCTCACTGAAAACCACTTCTCGTTCCCACCATCCTAGGTATAGGTTTGCATATGTAGGTGCGCATGCCGCGCCCATCGCTGTTCCTCGTATTTGTGTATAAAATACGTCGGCAAATGTAAAACTGTTTTTGTGGAGGACAAAGTGTAGTAATTTCAATAGAAAGTCATTGAATTCGTTGGGTCCTTCCATTTCCAGGAAATATCTGACCGCAGAAATGCCCTTCAGATGGTCAATACTACTGTATAGCGATTCGACGTCAAGACTTGCTAGAATATGATTTTGTTCTAGCTTAACGTCATGCAATTTCGTAATCACGTCCCCAGTGTCCCTCACGTATGATGGTAGGCTTGTGACATGTCTCCGTAGGTGAGTATCTATAAAAATACTCGCCTTCTCAGAGACTCCCCCGATCCCAGAGACTATAGGTCTACCTGGAGGGGTCCTAAGATTTTTGTGCACTTTTGGAAGCAGGTAAAAGGTGGGGGTCTTGGGGTGTTCCACTCGAAGATATTCACCCTCTTGTTTGGTTATTACTTCCTCTGCTAAAGCCTTATCGATGATCCGATTTAAAGATAATCTGCAATTATCTGTTGGGTTGAAAAGAGTTTTATTATAGCATAACGGGTCATTTAGTTGTCTCTTGGCCTCCTTAATGTACATCGCCTTAGGCCAGATGACAACATTGCCCCCTTTGTCGGATGGCTTAATCACCACATCTTCCCATTTTCTGATCTCATTGAGTGCTGTTCTCTCTTCACGTGTCAAATTATCCTTATATCTTGCTTTACGAGCACAGATCTTATCCAGGTCACGGCTTACCATATCTGTGAAAACCTTTACCTCAGGACATATCTGGTCCTGAGGAAAAAAGGTAGATTTTTTCTTACAGATAGGCCTCCCTGTTGTTCCGGTGTCATCGGCCTTGGTTTCCGATAATTCCTCCAGGATGGCAATCATTTCCTGATCATGTTCATCAAGGCCTATCCTATTTGAATGGGACAGAGTGGGACCTGTGGCCCCCCCTTCCCCAGTAGATTGTGAGTGCTGGGGTGAGTCATATTTTCCATCTAAGTTTCCTTGTGTATGATATTTTGTCAGTAACATTTTGCGTCCAAATAGTTTGATGTCCTTCTCCCATTGGAACCTATTGCACCCTTTTTGCGGGGCAAATGACAGGCCCTTCTTCAGGACCTCCTCTTGTCCTTTGGTTAAAATGTGCTCTGACAGATTAACAACCTTCAATGAGGTGTCCTCTTCTAATATTTCTTTTTGTAGTTCACCTTCCTTTTGGGATATCTGTCTGACACTGGTGCCTCCCATCTCTGAGTCTCGTATCTTCCTCTTTGACCCCCTCCTCGTCTTTCTTGTGCGGGGAAACCTCTTCCTCCCCGCTTGCCCCCTAAAAAAGGGTCCTGGTCATTGTTGATCTGTTTTCTGGAGTCTGGACCTTGGGTGTCATGGGCCTCCTCTCCTCCTGATGACTCTATTTCAGAGGATGTATACGATTCCTGATACATCTGTCGTCTGTTAGGGTCCTTGAGTCCTTTATTCCATTTGAAGATTTTATTGTTGGAGAAATCTCGTTTGTCACGCATATATTTGTTCCTCTTCCTTTCTATGACAGTATCTTCATATGCTTCTAATTCTTTTTCCTGTTTTTCAAACGCTTTTTGAAATTGTGTGTCTTTTTCCCATATTTCCAATGTTTTGGTGAGTTTTTCCACCTCCTTATCGACCTCCTCCAAAACCAGATTGTCATGTTTCACTAGGACATTCATTAGTTCCTGTGAACATCTGAGGAGACAATTTTCCCATTCTTTGTTCAGATTCTCAGTAATCAGATCAAAGGCTGGAAATATCCTTGGCCTTAAGCCTCTTGGGGAGATCTTTTGTTTTAGATAATTTTCCAGACTGGTGAGGTCCCAGTTAATGCGTATTTGTTTCTGTAATAACAGCTTAAGTTTCAATATATCCTGGTCCCATCTGGACTCATTATCTTGCTCACATGAGGTGTCCGGAAAAATATTGCTCAAATCTGTCATTTTTCGTCGCCCACTTAGGGCATTCTTTACTGAAAAACTTGCCATTGTAGATATTAACAATTCTAAATTGAATTGGAATGTGACCTACTTGTTCACATCAGTCCTTTGGACTAAAGATGTATATAATGTGCAAGCTACGCAAGTGAGTATCAGTTTGCCGTGCAGACCAGCCTGAAACTGAGACAAGGCTCAGTGTATTTGAAATATCTGAAAAGGGGAAGACGTATAGTCTAGCGGGCTGTGCACAGGCTTAAAAGTATATACAGAGAGTAAGAGAAAACACATTTACATAAGAACCAGCAATAGCATTCAGATTGGAGAGACAAAATGCCATTATCCATTTATATTCGGCTGGAGGTGCACCCGTAAGCAAATACACAATGTCTAGAGAAAAAAAGGATTGGAAGATGACCATAGAACGGTCATCTGCCAAAGGGGGCTTACTTTGTGGTGCACTCTTTTTTTGTATCAAGTATGAATTAATTGTATATTTAAAACTTAACATTTATTGGTTATTTTTAATATTCTAGCCAAAAGATGGACGTGAACAACATGTAACGGTCAGCATTGACCTATAGAGAAATATAAGTGTCTTAAGGTTTAACTGATCAGATAATAGTCTCGTATTAAATACCTTTTTAACTAAAAAACCACACTTATATTATAGCTTTAATGAACAATGAGTGAAAATATAACTCAATTATAATGGGTGGAGAGATTGGTAACGGTAATATTTTATAATAACGTTACCTAGGTCTCTCTTTGATTACCCGATTTGCGGTCCTCTTTGCCTCTGTAATGGCACTCCTTTCTTAATAAGGAATAAGTTTTAAGCAGAAAAAATTATACAAATAAAAAGTAACAATGAAAATGAAAAGTGATGTCCTCTAATTAGGCAGGAGCAGTGGAAATTATTTCACAACATGTGATATTTACCAGCACACCATGAAGCCTTTAGAGTTTTGAATGATTTGTAATGCAATTTCCCCGATATGAGTCTGGGAAATATGTGCAACTGGTCATCAGAATTGGTTAATAATAACGGCACTGTTCTTCTGGCCTGCATGTGCTTTAAAACATGATTAGCAACACATATCATTTCCTGTACAATCGACACATATCATTTCCTGTACAATCAACACAATAGATGACCTGGTGTCACTGTCTAATATGTGTGGAAGCCAATATGTACTGCAAAAAGATAAAGATTCAGTGCTAAAGACTGATATCAATCAGATCAAATGGCTGCACATTAAACAGGCAGATGTAATTGTAGCAGGTGGCTGTTAACAAATACGCATAGCAGACAAATAAAGATTAGTGCACCTTGGTCGTCAAAGTTCATAGTATTGACTCCACTTTTTTGATCTGCGTGTATTTTAAGCATAATAAGCAACACATATCATTCCCCCGAATCGAAAAATCCGTAAAGCAATCACATGGATGATACGGTCTATGCAGAGTTAATCAGATCATATGGCTGCACCTTAGAGAATCAGGTGTAATTGTGACAGATAACTGTTAACAAATATGCATAGCAAACAGATCGAAATTGGTGCACCTTGGTCGTCAGAATTAATCCGTGTCATTGACACTATTTAGCCTGAATGAGCTTATTAAAGCATAATTAGCAACACAAGACTATTACTGTCCAATCAACATAATAACTAAACAGGTGTAAATGCATTCGGTAGTGGAAGCCAGTGTATGCTGCAAGGAGATAGGGATTCAGCGCTAAAGGTCAGTATCAGTAAGACCATATAGTTGCACATTAGATATGCAAGTGTAAATGCAGCAGGTAGCTTTTATAACAAATATGCATAGCTAGCAGATAGAGTTTCCGTGCCTCCTATGTCTAAAAAATCTCCGATTATGCAGATCATAAGTAGAGAGATAAATCAGGCTGCACTAGTTCATTTCAAAAAAGCATAAATCCCTAAATCAAAAAGATCAGTGAAACATAAATATGAATGGTCTATGCAGATGACCATGAATAAAAAACACACGTTGGAATCTTTCTGAGAAAGGTACAGGTGTCCCAGTAAGCATCGGCTAATCTCCCTATCTACTGTCACCCCATGTGAATAAAATCAGTGAATGGGAGTGATGAGAGTTCAGGTATTACCGTCTACTGGGACAGAAGGAAGGAGTGCGAGTTGCTTCTGCTGTCCTCAGGCATGATCTCCGCTCCCCTGTTGTGCCGCCACAGTGCAGGGGCAGTGGGAGACCTGCTGCGGATGAGAGAGCCGCTCTGAGAGAGTAAATTGCGGGTGTGCCTCGGTAATCGTAGGTGCACAATGAGTGCAGAGGACCGCTCACGTGACCGGACGCCGGGTCGGGTTTGGGGATTCCACGCTCCCGGAGACAGTGTGCGTCTGGTCAATCGGTAGATAGATGACGTACGTTTCACCACAGGCTTGTTCACATCAGTGTCTGACAAGTCTGTCAAGATTGCTTATATAGCAAAGTTAATAATGACATGGTTTACAATTAGCCTAATTGATTGAGCAATGAGATTCCAATAAGTGTGTGGAATGGTTAATTACTGCGTTTTGACAAACAGAATGCGTTGAACTTCAAATAAGCTCTAACATTAATAATCCCAATATTAGTGAGCATAAATGCAGTTTCGGTATAATTTATATCAATCAAGAACTAGATACAAAGAATTGTAATTATTGCTATTCTATAAATATATTCTATTGTATTGAATTGCGAGACCTCCTAGGGATCAATAAACAATTTAAAAGATTATTGATTATTACAATAGATATTGAGCGATGGGCAATTTATTTATATATACAGATACTATGTTCATTAATTACTCAGGAAAAATAATACTGATTTAGACAAATTCTAATCTTCGGTCATCTGGTATACAGACCTATGATGGATTGACCGGGTTTCAATGAATTGCCCAATTTTAGCAAAACAAGAAAAAAATTGGGGAGAAAAGAAAAAGAGAGAAGGGAAGGAAAGAAGGGGGGGGGGGGGAGGGGAAATACCCAAATTGAAAACAGGGAGAAAGGGCAAAACGGGGTTAATGTGCATTGTATCAATGAGATGAGTAAACAGAGTAACAGAATAGCACTATCAGTCTATCTGATAATCAAACTTGTTCTAAGGAGTATACATACACATTATATACGGGAAAGGCGGAGCTTTATTAGAATAATTTACTTGTTCTACTAGAATAAATTCTAGAATAAATGATGAAAATAAATATATATATATATATATATATATATATATATATATGTAGAGAGGGTCAATCTGTAGATAAATATAATAGAATATTGACCCTGCAATATATGTGGAGAAATCATAATCCCATATGAGGAGAGTTTGAGGCATATTTTATTATTGGCAGTGCCAAATTAAATAGGAAAGTATATTGTTGGTAAAAAGGTTTTTTGCTTCAAATTTCAAATAGTTTACTATTCCTAGGTATAATCTGCACAGCAATGACTGACATTACACCTGTGCAGACATGTATAAAGTGTGCCAAATTCTGTTATATTGTTTAATTCATAAGCAGAAGAGATTACAAAGCAATAGGCATATGGAGTATTCACGTTGGTAGAAAGACACTATAATTAATACTCTCATTGAGGCCACCTGGGGCAACCGTGTTAAGCCTAAAGATCCATTCACTTTCCAATTTCTGCAGTTCTCTTTCAGAGTCTCCACCTCTGATCCCCATTTTGAGTTTGTCCAAACAGAAGAATTTGAGTCCATCGGTGGATTTGGAGTGTTGGTAATAGAAATGTCTCGCAACTGTCGTTATTTGCCTAAATCTTGCCAGGTCCGATTCTACATTTCTAATGTTGCCCATATGCTCCATGATCCTCACTTTGACCATTCTTGTGGTCATGCCCACATATAATTTCTTGCAGGGACATTGAATGCAGTAAATCACATTAGATGACTGGCAATTAGTGAATTCCTCTATTTCAATCTTCTTGCCGTATCTATCTCTGATAGTAGGACAATTGTCCACATGCTCGCATGCCTTGCATTTCCTACATGGATAGGTTCCTTTGATTGTAGGTTTCCGCCTCGGTGTTTGACAAAAATGGCTTCTTACTAATTTGTCCCTGAGATTAGGTGACCTCTTCCAACTCATCGAAACAGATGAGTCAAGGTTGGCAGAGAGATCCGGATCGTTAAGGAGTATGGGCCAATGTTTATTAATGGCACACTTGATCTCACGCCATTCTTGGCAGAAGCTCCCTACAAACCTTGGTTTGGGTTTGTCACCTTCTTTTTGTTTCTTTAATCTCCTACTGTCCTGGAAAATTAGAGTATGTCTATCGATGTTAAGGAGGGCCCTACTGGCTTTTTTGATACAACGCTGACTGTATCCCCTTTCCTTCAGCCTGACGGCGAGTTCCTTACTCTGGATTCTGTAGGTGTCATCTTCTGTGCAGTTTCTCCTTAACCTAAGGAATTCTCCTCTTGGTATATTTTGTATTGTGGCAGGAAGATGAGAACTTGTTTTTAGTAGCAAACTGTTGCTGGCTGTTTTCTTTCTGAACAGTTTAGTTGCCACCATATCTTGGTCATCCCTGTAGATCTTCAAATCCAAAAAGGAGATTTCATCTTTATTCATCTCATATGTTAGCCTTAAATTGAAAGCGTTGTTGTTCAGTTTCTTAATGAAGTCGACTAACTGTTTTTCTTCCCCTTCCCAGATGATGAAAATATCATCTATGTATCTCATCCATGAGATGATACATTTGGTGGACTCTTCATTCTCCTCACTGAAAACCACTTCTCGTTCCCACCATCCTAGGTATAGGTTTGCATATGTAGGTGCGCATGCCGCGCCCATCGCTGTTCCTCGTATTTGTGTATAAAATACGTCGGCAAATGTAAAACTGTTTTTGTGGAGGACAAAGTGTAGTAATTTCAATAGAAAGTCATTGAATTCGTTGGGTCCTTCCATTTCCAGGAAATATCTGACCGCAGAAATGCCCTTCAGATGGTCAATACTACTGTATAGCGATTCGACGTCAAGACTTGCTAGAATATGATTTTGTTCTAGCTTAACGTCATGCAATTTCGTAATCACGTCCCCAGTGTCCCTCACGTATGATGGTAGGCTTGTGACATGTCTCCGTAGGTGAGTATCTATAAAAATACTCGCCTTCTCAGAGACTCCCCCGATCCCAGAGACTATAGGTCTACCTGGAGGGGTCCTAAGATTTTTGTGCACTTTTGGAAGCAGGTAAAAGGTGGGGGTCTTGGGGTGTTCCACTCGAAGATATTCACCCTCTTGTTTGGTTATTACTTCCTCTGCTAAAGCCTTATCGATGATCCGATTTAAAGATAATCTGCAATTATCTGTTGGGTTGAAAAGAGTTTTATTATAGCATAACGGGTCATTTAGTTGTCTCTTGGCCTCCTTAATGTACATCGCCTTAGGCCAGATGACAACATTGCCCCCTTTGTCGGATGGCTTAATCACCACATCTTCCCATTTTCTGATCTCATTGAGTGCTGTTCTCTCTTCACGTGTCAAATTATCCTTATATCTTGCTTTACGAGCACAGATCTTATCCAGGTCACGGCTTACCATATCTGTGAAAACCTTTACCTCAGGACATATCTGGTCCTGAGGAAAAAAGGTAGATTTTTTCTTACAGATAGGCCTCCCTGTTGTTCCGGTGTCATCGGCCTTGGTTTCCGATAATTCCTCCAGGATGGCAATCATTTCCTGATCATGTTCATCAAGGCCTATCCTATTTGAATGGGACAGAGTGGGACCTGTGGCCCCCCCTTCCCCAGTAGATTGTGAGTGCTGGGGTGAGTCATATTTTCCATCTAAGTTTCCTTGTGTATGATATTTTGTCAGTAACATTTTGCGTCCAAATAGTTTGATGTCCTTCTCCCATTGGAACCTATTGCACCCTTTTTGCGGGGCAAATGACAGGCCCTTCTTCAGGACCTCCTCTTGTCCTTTGGTTAAAATGTGCTCTGACAGATTAACAACCTCCAAAGGAAGGTGAACTACAAAAAGAAATATTAGAAGAGGACACCTCATTGAAGGTTGTTAATCTGTCAGAGCACATTTTAACCAAAGGACAAGAGGAGGTCCTGAAGAAGGGCCTGTCATTTGCCCCGCAAAAAGGGTGCAATAGGTTCCAATGGGAGAAGGACATCAAACTATTTGGACGCAAAATGTTACTGACAAAATATCATACACAAGGAAACTTAGATGGAAAATATGACTCACCCCAGCACTCACAATCTACTGGGGAAGGGGGGGCCACAGGTCCCACTCTGTCCCATTCAAATAGGATAGGCCTTGATGAACATGATCAGGAAATGATTGCCATCCTGGAGGAATTATCGGAAACCAAGGCCGATGACACCGGAACAACAGGGAGGCCTATCTGTAAGAAAAAATCTACCTTTTTTCCTCAGGACCAGATATGTCCTGAGGTAAAGGTTTTCACAGATATGGTAAGCCGTGACCTGGATAAGATCTGTGCTCGTAAAGCAAGATATAAGGATAATTTGACACGTGAAGAGAGAACAGCACTCAATGAGATCAGAAAATGGGAAGATGTGGTGATTAAGCCATCCGACAAAGGGGGCAATGTTGTCATCTGGCCTAAGGCGATGTACATTAAGGAGGCCAAGAGACAACTAAATGACCCGTTATGCTATAATAAAACTCTTTTCAACCCAACAGATAATTGCAGATTATCTTTAAATCGGATCATCGATAAGGCTTTAGCAGAGGAAGTAATAACCAAACAAGAGGGTGAATATCTTCGAGTGGAACACCCCAAGACCCCCACCTTTTACCTGCTTCCAAAAGTGCACAAAAATCTTAGGACCCCTCCAGGTAGACCTATTGTCTCTGGGATCGGGGGAGTCTCTGAGAAGGCGAGTATTTTTATAGATACTCACCTACGGAGACATGTCACAAGCCTACCATCATACGTGAGGGACACTGGGGACGTGATTACGAAATTGCATGACGTTAAGCTAGAACAAAATCATATTCTAGCAAGTCTTGACGTCGAATCGCTATACAGTAGTATTGACCATCTGAAGGGCATTTCTGCGGTCAGATATTTCCTGGAAATGGAAGGACCCAACGAATTCAATGACTTTCTATTGAAATTACTACACTTTGTCCTCCACAAAAACAGTTTTACATTTGCCGACGTATTTTATACACAAATACGAGGAACAGCGATGGGCGCGGCATGCGCACCTACATATGCAAACCTATACCTAGGATGGTGGGAACGAGAAGTGGTTTTCAGTGAGGAGAATGAAGAGTCCACCAAATGTATCATCTCATGGATGAGATACATAGATGATATTTTCATCATCTGGGAAGGGGAAGAAAAACAGTTAGTCGACTTCATTAAGAAACTGAACAACAACGCTTTCAATTTAAGGCTAACATATGAGATGAATAAAGATGAAATCTCCTTTTTGGATTTGAAGATCTACAGGGATGACCAAGATATGGTGGCAACTAAACTGTTCAGAAAGAAAACAGCCAGCAACAGTTTGCTACTAAAAACAAGTTCTCATCTTCCTGCCACAATACAAAATATACCAAGAGGAGAATTCCTTAGGTTAAGGAGAAACTGCACAGAAGATGACACCTACAGAATCCAGAGTAAGGAACTCGCCGTCAGGCTGAAGGAAAGGGGATACAGTCAGCGTTGTATCAAAAAAGCCAGTAGGGCCCTCCTTAACATCGATAGACATACTCTAATTTTCCAGGACAGTAGGAGATTAAAGAAACAAAAAGAAGGTGACAAACCCAAACCAAGGTTTGTAGGGAGCTTCTGCCAAGAATGGCGTGAGATCAAGTGTGCCATTAATAAACATTGGCCCATACTCCTTAACGATCCGGATCTCTCTGCCAACCTTGACTCATCTGTTTCGATGAGTTGGAAGAGGTCACCTAATCTCAGGGACAAATTAGTAAGAAGCCATTTTTGTCAAACACCGAGGCGGAAACCTACAATCAAAGGAACCTATCCATGTAGGAAATGCAAGGCATGCGAGCATGTGGACAATTGTCCTACTATCAGAGATAGATACGGCAAGAAGATTGAAATAGAGGAATTCACTAATTGCCAGTCATCTAATGTGATTTACTGCATTCAATGTCCCTGCAAGAAATTATATGTGGGCATGACCACAAGAATGGTCAAAGTGAGGATCATGGAGCATATGGGCAACATTAGAAATGTAGAATCGGACCTGGCAAGATTTAGGCAAATAACGACAGTTGCGAGACATTTCTATTACCAACACTCCAAATCCACCGATGGACTCAAATTCTTCTGTTTGGACAAACTCAAAATGGGGATCAGAGGTGGAGACTCTGAAAGAGAACTGCAGAAATTGGAAAGTGAATGGATCTTTAGGCTTAACACGGTTGCCCCAGGTGGCCTCAATGAGAGTATTAATTATAGTGTCTTTCTACCAACGTGAATACTCCATATGCCTATTGCTTTGTAATCTCTTCTGCTTATGAATTAAACAATATAACAGAATTTGGCACACTTTATACATGTCTGCACAGGTGTAATGTCAGTCATTGCTGTGCAGATTATACCTAGGAATAGTAAACTATTTGAAATTTGAAGCAAAAAACCTTTTTACCAACAATATACTTTCCTATTTAATTTGGCACTGCCAATAATAAAATATGCCTCAAACTCTCCTCATATGGGATTATGATTTCTCCACATATATTGCAGGGTCAATATTCTATTATATTTATCTACAGATTGACCCTCTCTACATATATATATATATATATATATATATATATATATATTTATTTTCATCATTTATTCTAGAATTTATTCTAGTAGAACAAGTAAATTATTCTAATAAAGCTCCGCCTTTCCCGTATATAATGTGTATGTATACTCCTTAGAACAAGTTTGATTATCAGATAGACTGATAGTGCTATTCTGTTACTCTGTTTACTCATCTCATTGATACAATGCACATTAACCCCGTTTTGCCCTTTCTCCCTGTTTTCAATTTGGGTATTTCCCCTCCCCCCCCCCCCCCCCCCCCTTCTTTCCTTCCCTTCTCTCTTTTTCTTTTCTCCCCAATTTTTTTCTTGTTTTGCTAAAATTGGGCAATTCATTGAAACCCGGTCAATCCATCATAGGTCTGTATATCAGGATGACCGAAGATTAGAATTTGTCTAAATCAGTATTATTTTTCCTGAGTAATTAATGAACATAGTATCTGTATATATAAATAAATTGCCCATCGCTCAATATCTATTGTAATAATCAATAATCTTTTAAATTGTTTATTGATCCCTAGGAGGTCTCGCAATTCAATACAATAGAATATATTTATAGAATAGCAATAATTACAATTCTTTGTATCTAGTTCTTGATTGATATAAATTATACCGAAACTGCATTTATGCTCACTAATATTGGGATTATTAATGTTAGAGCTTATTTGAAGTTCAACGCATTCTGTTTGTCAAAACGCAGTAATTAACCATTCCACACACTTATTGGAATCTCATTGCTCAATCAATTAGGCTAATTGTCAACCATGTCATTATTAACTTTGCTATATAAGCAATCTTGACAGACTTGTCAGACACTGATGTGAACAAGCCTGTGGTGAAACGTACGTCATCTATCTACCGATTGACCAGACGCACACTGTCTCCGGGAGCGTGGAATCCCCAAACCCGACCCGGCGTCCGGTCACGTGAGCGGTCCTCTGCACTCATTGTGCACCTACGATTACCGAGGCACACCCGCAATTTACTCTCTCAGAGCGGCTCTCTCATCCGCAGCAGGTCTCCCACTGCCCCTGCACTGTGGCGGCACAACAGGGGAGCGGAGATCATGCCTGAGGACAGCAGAAGCAACTCGCACTCCTTCCTTCTGTCCCAGTAGACGGTAATACCTGAACTCTCATCACTCCCATTCACTGATTTTATTCACATGGGGTGACAGTAGATAGGGAGATTAGCCGATGCTTACTGGGACACCTGTACCTTTCTCAGAAAGATTCCAACGTGTGTTTTTTATTCATGGTCATCTGCATAGACCATTCATATTTATGTTTCACTGATCTTTTTGATTTAGGGATTTATGCTTTTTTGAAATGAACTAGTGCAGCCTGATTTATCTCTCTACTTATGATCTGCATAATCGGAGATTTTTTAGACATAGGAGGCACGGAAACTCTATCTGCTAGCTATGCATATTTGTTATAAAAGCTACCTGCTGCATTTACACTTGCATATCTAATGTGCAACTATATGGTCTTACTGATACTGACCTTTAGCGCTGAATCCCTATCTCCTTGCAGCATACACTGGCTTCCACTACCGAATGCATTTACACCTGTTTAGTTATTATGTTGATTGGACAGTAATAGTCTTGTGTTGCTAATTATGCTTTAATAAGCTCATTCAGGCTAAATAGTGTCAATGACACGGATTAATTCTGACGACCAAGGTGCACCAATTTCGATCTGTTTGCTATGCATATTTGTTAACAGTTATCTGTCACAATTACACCTGATTCTCTAAGGTGCAGCCATATGATCTGATTAACTCTGCATAGACCGTATCATCCATGTGATTGCTTTACGGATTTTTCGATTCGGGGGAATGATATGTGTTGCTTATTATGCTTAAAATACACGCAGATCAAAAAAGTGGAGTCAATACTATGAACTTTGACGACCAAGGTGCACTAATCTTTATTTGTCTGCTATGCGTATTTGTTAACAGCCACCTGCTACAATTACATCTGCCTGTTTAATGTGCAGCCATTTGATCTGATTGATATCAGTCTTTAGCACTGAATCTTTATCTTTTTGCAGTACATATTGGCTTCCACACATATTAGACAGTGACACCAGGTCATCTATTGTGTTGACTGTACAGGAAATGATATGTGTCGATTGTACAGGAAATGATATGTGTTGCTAATCATGTTTTAAAGCACATGCAGGCCAGAAGAACAGTGCCGTTATTATTAACCAATTCTGATGACCAGTTGCACATATTTCCCAGACTCATATCGGGGAAATTGCATTACAAATCATTCAAAACTCTAAAGGCTTCATGGTGTGCTGGTAAATATCACATGTTGTGAAATAATTTCCACTGCTCCTGCCTAATTAGAGGACATCACTTTTCATTTTCATTGTTACTTTTTATTTGTATAATTTTTTCTGCTTAAAACTTATTCCTTATTAAGAAAGGAGTGCCATTACAGAGGCAAAGAGGACCGCAAATCGGGTAATCAAAGAGAGACCTAGGTAACGTTATTATAAAATATTACCGTTACCAATCTCTCCACCCATTATAATTGAGTTATATTTTCACTCATTGTTCATTAAAGCTATAATATAAGTGTGGTTTTTTAGTTAAAAAGGTATTTAATACGAGACTATTATCTGATCAGTTAAACCTTAAGACACTTATATTTCTCTATAGGTCAATGCTGACCGTTACATGTTGTTCACGTCCATCTTTTGGCTAGAATATTAAAAATAACCAATAAATGTTAAGTTTTAAATATACAATTAATTCATACTTGATACAAAAAAAGAGTGCACCACAAAGTAAGCCCCCTTTGGCAGATGACCGTTCTATGGTCATCTTCCAATCCTTTTTTTCTCTAGACATTGTGTATTTGCTTACGGGTGCACCTCCAGCCGAATATAAATGGATAATGGCATTTTGTCTCTCCAATCTGAATGCTATTGCTGGTTCTTATGTAAATGTGTTTTCTCTTACTCTCTGTATATACTTTTAAGCCTGTGCACAGCCCGCTAGACTATACGTCTTCCCCTTTTCAGATATTTCAAATACACTGAGCCTTGTCTCAGTTTCAGGCTGGTCTGCACGGCAAACTGATACTCACTTGCGTAGCTTGCACATTATATACATCTTTAGTCCAAAGGACTGATGTGAACAAGTAGGTCACATTCCAATTCAATTTAGAATTGTTAATATCTACAATGGCAAGTTTTTCAGTAAAGAATGCCCTAAGTGGGCGACGAAAAATGACAGATTTGAGCAATATTTTTCCGGACACCTCATGTGAGCAAGATAATGAGTCCAGATGGGACCAGGATATATTGAAACTTAAGCTGTTATTACAGAAACAAATACGCATTAACTGGGACCTCACCAGTCTGGAAAATTATCTAAAACAAAAGATCTCCCCAAGAGGCTTAAGGCCAAGGATATTTCCAGCCTTTGATCTGATTACTGAGAATCTGAACAAAGAATGGGAAAATTGTCTCCTCAGATGTTCACAGGAACTAATGAATGTCCTAGTGAAACATGACAATCTGGTTTTGGAGGAGGTCGATAAGGAGGTGGAAAAACTCACCAAAACATTGGAAATATGGGAAAAAGACACACAATTTCAAAAAGCGTTTGAAAAACAGGAAAAAGAATTAGAAGCATATGAAGATACTGTCATAGAAAGGAAGAGGAACAAATATATGCGTGACAAACGAGATTTCTCCAACAATAAAATCTTCAAATGGAATAAAGGACTCAAGGACCCTAACAGACGACAGATGTATCAGGAATCGTATACATCCTCTGAAATAGAGTCATCAGGAGGAGAGGAGGCCCATGACACCCAAGGTCCAGACTCCAGAAAACAGATCAACAATGACCAGGACCCTTTTTTAGGGGGCAAGCGGGGAGGAAGAGGTTTCACCGCACAAGAAAGACGAGGAGGGGGTCAAAGAGGAAGATACGAGACTCAGAGATGGGAGGCACCAGTGTCAGACAGATATCCCAAAAGGAAGGTGAACTACAAAAAGAAATATTAGAAGAGGACACCTCATTGAAGGTTGTTAATCTGTCAGAGCACATTTTAACCAAAGGACAAGAGGAGGTCCTGAAGAAGGGCCTGTCATTTGCCCCGCAAAAAGGGTGCAATAGGTTCCAATGGGAGAAGGACATCAAACTATTTGGACGCAAAATGTTACTGACAAAATATCATACACAAGGAAACTTAGATGGAAAATATGACTCACCCCAGCACTCACAATCTACTGGGGAAGGGGGGGCCACAGGTCCCACTCTGTCCCATTCAAATAGGATAGGCCTTGATGAACATGATCAGGAAATGATTGCCATCCTGGAGGAATTATCGGAAACCAAGGCCGATGACACCGGAACAACAGGGAGGCCTATCTGTAAGAAAAAATCTACCTTTTTTCCTCAGGACCAGATATGTCCTGAGGTAAAGGTTTTCACAGATATGGTAAGCCGTGACCTGGATAAGATCTGTGCTCGTAAAGCAAGATATAAGGATAATTTGACACGTGAAGAGAGAACAGCACTCAATGAGATCAGAAAATGGGAAGATGTGGTGATTAAGCCATCCGACAAAGGGGGCAATGTTGTCATCTGGCCTAAGGCGATGTACATTAAGGAGGCCAAGAGACAACTAAATGACCCGTTATGCTATAATAAAACTCTTTTCAACCCAACAGATAATTGCAGATTATCTTTAAATCGGATCATCGATAAGGCTTTAGCAGAGGAAGTAATAACCAAACAAGAGGGTGAATATCTTCGAGTGGAACACCCCAAGACCCCCACCTTTTACCTGCTTCCAAAAGTGCACAAAAATCTTAGGACCCCTCCAGGTAGACCTATTGTCTCTGGGATCGGGGGAGTCTCTGAGAAGGCGAGTATTTTTATAGATACTCACCTACGGAGACATGTCACAAGCCTACCATCATACGTGAGGGACACTGGGGACGTGATTACGAAATTGCATGACGTTAAGCTAGAACAAAATCATATTCTAGCAAGTCTTGACGTCGAATCGCTATACAGTAGTATTGACCATCTGAAGGGCATTTCTGCGGTCAGATATTTCCTGGAAATGGAAGGACCCAACGAATTCAATGACTTTCTATTGAAATTACTACACTTTGTCCTCCACAAAAACAGTTTTACATTTGCCGACGTATTTTATACACAAATACGAGGAACAGCGATGGGCGCGGCATGCGCACCTACATATGCAAACCTATACCTAGGATGGTGGGAACGAGAAGTGGTTTTCAGTGAGGAGAATGAAGAGTCCACCAAATGTATCATCTCATGGATGAGATACATAGATGATATTTTCATCATCTGGGAAGGGGAAGAAAAACAGTTAGTCGACTTCATTAAGAAACTGAACAACAACGCTTTCAATTTAAGGCTAACATATGAGATGAATAAAGATGAAATCTCCTTTTTGGATTTGAAGATCTACAGGGATGACCAAGATATGGTGGCAACTAAACTGTTCAGAAAGAAAACAGCCAGCAACAGTTTGCTACTAAAAACAAGTTCTCATCTTCCTGCCACAATACAAAATATACCAAGAGGAGAATTCCTTAGGTTAAGGAGAAACTGCACAGAAGATGACACCTACAGAATCCAGAGTAAGGAACTCGCCGTCAGGCTGAAGGAAAGGGGATACAGTCAGCGTTGTATCAAAAAAGCCAGTAGGGCCCTCCTTAACATCGATAGACATACTCTAATTTTCCAGGACAGTAGGAGATTAAAGAAACAAAAAGAAGGTGACAAACCCAAACCAAGGTTTGTAGGGAGCTTCTGCCAAGAATGGCGTGAGATCAAGTGTGCCATTAATAAACATTGGCCCATACTCCTTAACGATCCGGATCTCTCTGCCAACCTTGACTCATCTGTTTCGATGAGTTGGAAGAGGTCACCTAATCTCAGGGACAAATTAGTAAGAAGCCATTTTTGTCAAACACCGAGGCGGAAACCTACAATCAAAGGAACCTATCCATGTAGGAAATGCAAGGCATGCGAGCATGTGGACAATTGTCCTACTATCAGAGATAGATACGGCAAGAAGATTGAAATAGAGGAATTCACTAATTGCCAGTCATCTAATGTGATTTACTGCATTCAATGTCCCTGCAAGAAATTATATGTGGGCATGACCACAAGAATGGTCAAAGTGAGGATCATGGAGCATATGGGCAACATTAGAAATGTAGAATCGGACCTGGCAAGATTTAGGCAAATAACGACAGTTGCGAGACATTTCTATTACCAACACTCCAAATCCACCGATGGACTCAAATTCTTCTGTTTGGACAAACTCAAAATGGGGATCAGAGGTGGAGACTCTGAAAGAGAACTGCAGAAATTGGAAAGTGAATGGATCTTTAGGCTTAACACGGTTGCCCCAGGTGGCCTCAATGAGAGTATTAATTATAGTGTCTTTCTACCAACGTGAATACTCCATATGCCTATTGCTTTGTAATCTCTTCTGCTTATGAATTAAACAATATAACAGAATTTGGCACACTTTATACATGTCTGCACAGGTGTAATGTCAGTCATTGCTGTGCAGATTATACCTAGGAATAGTAAACTATTTGAAATTTGAAGCAAAAAACCTTTTTACCAACAATATACTTTCCTATTTAATTTGGCACTGCCAATAATAAAATATGCCTCAAACTCTCCTCATATGGGATTATGATTTCTCCACATATATTGCAGGGTCAATATTCTATTATATTTATCTACAGATTGACCCTCTCTACATATATATATATATATATATATTTATTTTCATCATTTATTCTAGAATTTATTCTAGTAGAACAAGTAAATTATTCTAATAAAGCTCCGCCTTTCCCGTATATAATGTGTATGTATACTCCTTAGAACAAGTTTGATTATCAGATAGACTGATAGTGCTATCCTGTTACTCTGTTTACTCATCTCATTGATACAATGCACATTAACCCCGTTTTGCCCTTTCTCCCTGTTTTCAATTTGGGTATTTCCCCCCCCCCCCCTTCTTTCCTTCCCTTCTCTCTTTTTCTTTTCTCCCCAATTTTTTTCTTGTTTTGCTAAAATTGGGCAATTCATTGAAACCCGGTCAATCCATCATAGGTCTGTATACCAGATGACCGAAGATTAGAATTTGTCTAAATCAGTATTATTTTTCCTGAGTAATTAATGAACATAGTATCTGTATATATAAATAAATTGCCCATCGCTCAATATCTATTGTAATAATCAATAATCTTTTAAATTGTTTATTGATCCCTAGGAGGTCTCGCAATTCAATACAATAGAATATATTTATAGAATAGCAATAATTACAATTCTTTGTATCTAGTTCTTGATTGATATAAATTATACCGAAACTGCATTTATGCTCACTAATATTGGGATTATTAATGTTAGAGCTTATTTGAAGTTCAACGCATTCTGTTTGTCAAAACGCAGTAATTAACCATTCCACACACTTATTGGAATCTCATTGCTCAATCAATTAGGCTAATTGTAAACCATGTCATTATTAACTTTGCTATATAAGCAATCTTGACAGACTTGTCAGACACTGATGTGAACAAGCCTGTGGTGAAACGTACGTCATCTATCTACCGATTGACCAGACGCACACTGTCTCCGGGAGCGTGGAATCCCCAAACCCGACCCGGCGTCCGGTCACGTGAGCGGTCCTCTGCACTCATTGTGCACCTACGATTACCGAGGCACACCCGCAATTTACTCTCTCAGAGCGGCTCTCTCATCCGCAGCAGGTCTCCCACTGCCCCTGCACTGTGGCGGCACAACAGGGGAGCGGAGATCATGCCTGAGGACAGCAGAAGCAACTCGCACTCCTTCCTTCTGTCCCAGTAGACGGTAATACCTGAACTCTCATCACTCCCATTCACTGATTTTATTCACATGGGGTGACAGTAGATAGGGAGATTAGCCGATGCTTACTGGGACACCTGTACCTTTCTCAGAAAGATTCCAACGTGTGTTTTTTATTCATGGTCATCTGCATAGACCATTCATATTTATGTTTCACTGATCTTTTTGATTTAGGGATTTATGCTTTTTTGAAATGAACTAGTGCAGCCTGATTTATCTCTCTACTTATGATCTGCATAATCGGAGATTTTTTAGACATAGGAGGCACGGAAACTCTATCTGCTAGCTATGCATATTTGTTATAAAAGCTACCTGCTGCATTTACACTTGCATATCTAATGTGCAACTATATGGTCTTACTGATACTGACCTTTAGCGCTGAATCCCTATCTCCTTGCAGCATACACTGGCTTCCACTACCGAATGCATTTACACCTGTTTAGTTATTATGTTGATTGGACAGTAATAGTCTTGTGTTGCTAATTATGCTTTAATAAGCTCATTCAGGCTAAATAGTGTCAATGACACGGATTAATTCTGACGACCAAGGTGCACCAATTTCGATCTGTTTGCTATGCATATTTGTTAACAGTTATCTGTCACAATTACACCTGATTCTCTAAGGTGCAGCCATATGATCTGATTAACTCTGCATAGACCGTATCATCCATGTGATTGCTTTACGGATTTTTCGATTCGGGGGAATGATATGTGTTGCTTATTATGCTTAAAATACACGCAGATCAAAAAAGTGGAGTCAATACTATGAACTTTGACGACCAAGGTGCACTAATCTTTATTTGTCTGCTATGCGTATTTGTTAACAGCCACCTGCTACAATTACATCTGCCTGTTTAATGTGCAGCCATTTGATCTGATTGATATCAGTCTTTAGCACTGAATCTTTATCTTTTTGCAGTACATATTGGCTTCCACACATATTAGACAGTGACACCAGGTCATCTATTGTGTTGATTGTACAGGAAATGATATGTGTCGATTGTACAGGAAATGATATGTGTTGCTAATCATGTTTTAAAGCACATGCAGGCCAGAAGAACAGTGCCGTTATTATTAACCAATTCTGATGACCAGTTGCACATATTTCCCAGACTCATATCGGGGAAATTGCATTACAAATCATTCAAAACTCTAAAGGCTTCATGGTGTGCTGGTAAATATCACATGTTGTGAAATAATTTCCACTGCTCCTGCCTAATTAGAGGACATCACTTTTCATTTTCATTGTTACTTTTTATTTGTATAATTTTTTCTGCTTAAAACTTATTCCTTATTAAGAAAGGAGTGCCATTACAGAGGCAAAGAGGACCGCAAATCGGGTAATCAAAGAGAGACCTAGGTAACGTTATTATAAAATATTACCGTTACCAATCTCTCCACCCATTATAATTGAGTTATATTTTCACTCATTGTTCATTAAAGCTATAATATAAGTGTGGTTTTTTAGTTAAAAAGGTATTTAATACGAGACTATTATCTGATCAGTTAAACCTTAAGACACTTATATTTCTCTATAGGTCAATGCTGACCGTTACATGTTGTTCACGTCCATCTTTTGGCTAGAATATTAAAAATAACCAATAAATGTTAAGTTTTAAATATACAATTAATTCATACTTGATACAAAAAAAGAGTGCACCACAAAGTAAGCCCCCTTTGGCAGATGACCGTTCTATGGTCATCTTCCAATCCTTTTTTTTCCATCTAGGAGTGGCACTGCAGTGTCACGCAGGATGGCCCTTCCAAAAAACCCTCCCCAAACAGCACATGACGCAAAGAAAAAAAGAGGCGCAATCAGGTAGCTGTGTGAGTAAGATAAGCGACCCTAGTGGCCGACACAAACACCTGGCCCATCTAGGAGTGGCACTGCAGTGTCACGCAGGATGGCCCTTCCAAAAAACCCTCACCAAACAACACATGACGCAAAGAAAAAAAGAGGCGCAATGAGGTAGCTGTGTGAGTAAGATAAGCGACCCTAGTGGCCGACACAAACACCGGGCCCATCTAGGAGTGGCACTGCAGTGTCACGCAGGATGGCCCTTCCAAAAAACCCTCCCCAAACAGCACATGACGCAAAGAAAAAAAGAGGCGCAATGAGGTAGCTGTGTGAGTAAGATAAGCGACCCTAGTGGCCGACACAAACACCGGGCCCATCTAGGAGTGACACTGCAGTGTCACGCAGGATGGCCCTTCCAAAAAACCCTCCCCAAACAGCACATGACGCAAAGAAAAAAAGAGGCGCAATGAGGTAGCTGTGTGAGTAAGATAAGCGACCCTAGTGGCCGACACAAACACCGGGCCCATCTAGGAGTGGCACTGCAGTGTCACGCAGGATGTCCCTTCCAAAAAACCCTCCCCAAACAGCACATGACGCAAAGAAAAAAAGAGGCGCAATGAGGTAGCTGTGTGAGTAAGATAAGCGACCCTAGTGGCCGACACAAACACCTGGCCCATCAAGGAGTGGCACTGCAGTGTCACGCAGGATGGCCCTTCCAAAAAACCCTCCCCAAACAGTACATGACGCAAAGAAAAAAAGAGGCGCAATGAGGTAGCTGTGTGAGTAAGATAAGCGACCCTAGTGGCCGACACAAACACCGGGCCCATCTAGGAGTGGCACTGCAGTGTCACGCAGGATGGCCCTTCCAAAAAACCCTCCCCAAACAGCACATGACGCAAAGAAAAAAAGAGGCGCAATGAGGTAGCTGTGTGAGTAAGATAAGCGACCCTAGTGGCCGACACAAACACCGGGCCCATCTAGGAGTGGCACTGCAGTGTCACGCAGGATGTCCCTTCCAAAAAACCCTCCCCAAACAGCACATGACGCAAAGAAAAAAAGAGGCGCAATGAGGTAGCTGTGTGAGTAAGATAAGCGACCCTAGTGGCCGACACAAACACCGGGCCCATCTAGGAGTGGCACTGCAGTGTCACGCAGGATGTCCCTTCCAAAAAACCCTCCCCAAACAGCACATGACGCAAAGAAAAAAAGAGGCGCAATGAGGTAGCTGTGTGAGTAAGATAAGCGACCCTAGTGGCCGACACAAACACCGGGCCCATCTAGGAGTGGCACTGCAGTGTCACGCAGGATGTCCCTTCCAAAAAACCCTCCCCAAACAGCACATGACGCAAAGAAAAAAAGAGGCGCAATGAGGTAGCTGTGTGAGTAAGATAAGCGACCCTAGTGGCCGACACAAACACCTGGCCCATCTAGGAGTGGCACTGCAGTGTCACGCAGGATGGCCCTTCCAAAAAACCCTCCCCAAACAGCACATGACGCAAAGAAAAAAAGAGGCGCAATGAGGTAGCTGTGTGAGTAAGATAAGCGACCCTAGTGGCCGACACAAACACCTGGCCCATCTAGGAGTGGCACTGCAGTGTCACGCAGGATGGCCCTTCCAAAAAACACTCCCCAAACAGCACATGACGCAAATAAAAATGAAAGAAAAAAGAGGTGCAAGATGGAATTGTCCTTGGGCCCTCCCACCCACCCTTATGTTGTATAAACAGGACATGCACACTTTAACCAACCCATCATTTCAGTGACAGGGTCTGCCACACGACTGTGACTGAAATGACGGGTTGGTTTGGACCCCCACCTAAAAAGAAGCAATTAATCTCTCCTTGCACAAACTGGCTCTACAGAGGCAAGATGTCCACCTCATCATCATCCTCCGATATATCACCGTGTACATCCCCCTCCTCACAGATTATCAATTCGTCCCCACTGGAATCCACCATCTCAGCTCCCTGTGTACTTTGTGGAGGCAATTGCTGCTGGTCAATGTCTCCACGGAGGAATTGATTATAATTAATTTTAATGAACATCATCTTCTCCACATTTTCTGGATGTAACCTCGTACGCCGATTGCTGACAAGGTGAGCGGCGGCACTAAACACTCTTTCGGAGTACACACTTGTGGGAGGGCAACTTAGGTAGAATAAAGCCAGTTTGTGCAAGGGCCTCCAAATTGCCTCTTTTTCCTGCCAGTATAAGTACGGACTGTGTGACGTGCCTACTTGGATGCGGTCACTCATATAATCCTCCACCATTCTTTCAATGGTGAGAGAATCATCAGTGACAGTAGACGACATGTCCGGAATCGTTGTCAGGTCCTTCAGTCCGGACCAGATGTCAGCATCAGCAGTCGCTCCAGACTGCCCTGCATCACCGCCAGCGGGTGGGCTCGGAATTCTGAGCCTTTTCCTCGCACCCCCAGTTGCGGGAGAATGTGAAGGAGGAGATGTTGACAGGTCGCGTTCCGCTTGACTTGACAATTTTCTCACCAGCAGGTCTTTGAACCCCAGCAGACTTGTGTCTGCCGGAAAGAGAGATCCAAGGTAGGCTTTAAATCTAGGATCGAGCATGGTGGCCAAAATGTAGTGCTCTGATTTCAACAGATTGACCACCCGTGAATCCTTGTTAAGCGAATTAAGGGCTCCATCCACAAGTCCCACATGCCTAGCGGAATCGCTCCGTGTTAGCTCCTCCTTCAATGTCTCCAGCTTCTTCTGCAAAAGCCTGATGAGGGGAATGACCTGACTCAGGCTGGCAGTGTCTGAACTGACTTCACGTGTGGCAAGTTCAAAGGGCATCAGAACCTTGCACAATGTTGAAATCATTCTCCACTGCGCTTGAGACAGGTGCATTCCACCTCCTATATCGTGCTGAATTGTATAGGCTTGAATGGCCTTTTGCTGCTCCTCCAACCTCTGAAGCATATAGAGGGTTGAATTCCACCTCGTTACCACTTCTTGCTTCAGATGATGGCAGGGCAGGTTCAGTTGTTTTTGGTGGTGCTCCAGTCTTCTGTACGTGGTGCCTGTACGCCGAAAGTGTCCCGCAATTCTTCTGGCCACCGACAGCATCTCTTGCACACCCCTGTCGTTTTTTAAAAAATTCTGCACCACCAAATTCAAGGTATGTGCAAAACATGGGACGTGCTGGAATTTGCCCATATTTAATGCACACACAATATTGCTGGCGTTGTCCGATGCCACAAATCCACAGGAGAGTCCAATTGGGGTAAGCCATTCCGCGATGATCTTCCTCAGTTGCCGTAAGAGGTTTTCAGCTGTGTGCGTATTCTGGAAAGCGGTGATACAAAGCGTAGCCTGCCTAGGAAAGAGTTGGCGTTTGCGAGATGCTGCTACTGGTGCCGCCGCTGCTGTTCTTGCGGCGGGAGTCCATACATCTACCCAGTGGGCTGTCACAGTCATATAGTCCTGACCCTGCCCTGCTCCACTTGTCCACATGTCCGTGGTTAAGTGGACATTGGGTACAACTGCATTTTTTAGGACACTGGTGAGTCTTTTTCTGACGTCCGTGTACATTCTCGGTATCGCCTGCCTAGAGAAGTGGAACCTAGATGGTATTTGGTAACGGAGGCACACTGCCTCAATAAATTGTCTAGTTCCCTGTGAACTAACGGCGGATACCGGACGCACGTCTAACACCAACATAGTTGTCAAGGCCTCAGTTATCCGCTTTGCAGCAGGATGACTGCTGTGATATTTCATCTTCCTCGCAAAGGACTGTTGGACAGTCAATTGCTTACTGGAAGTAGTACAAGTGGGCTTACAACTTCCCCTCTGGGATGACGATCGACTCCCAGCAGCAACAACAGCAGCGCCAGCAGCAGTAGGCATTACACTCAAGGATGCATCGGAGGAATCCCAGGCAGGAGAGGACTCGTCAGAATTGCCAGTGACATGGCCTGCAGGACTATTGGCATTCCTGGGTAAGGAGGAAATTGACACTGAGGGAGTTGGTGGGGTGGTTTGCGTGAGCTTGGTTACAAGAGGAAGGGATTTACTGGTCAGTGGACTGCTTCCGCTGTCACCCAAAGTTTTTGAACTTGTCACTGACTTATTATGAATGCGCTGCAGGTGACGTATAAGGGAGGATGTTCCGAGGTGGTTAACGTCCTTACCCCTACTTATTACAGCTTGACAAAGGCAACACACGGCTTGACACCTGTTGTCCGCATTTCTGTTGAAATACTTCCACACCGAAGAGCTGATGTTTTTGGTATTTTCACCAGGCATGTCAACGGCCATATTCCTCCCACGGACAACAGGTGTCTCCCCGGGTGCCTGACTTAAACAAACCACCTCACCATCAGAATCCTCCTGGTCAATTTCCTCCCCAGCACCAGCAACACCCATATCCTCCTCATCCTGGTGTACTTCAACACTTACATCTTCAATCTGACTATCAGGAACTGGACTGCGGGTGCTCCTTCCAGCACTTGCAGGGGGCGTGCAAATGGTGGAAGGCGCATGCTCTTCACGTCCAGTGTTGGGAAGGTCAGGCATCGCAACCGACACAATTGGACTCCCCTTGTGGATTTGGGATTTCGAAGAACGCACAGTTCTTTGCGGTGCTTTTGCCAGCTTGAGTCTTTTCATTTTTCTAGCGAGAGGCTGAGTGCTTCCATCCTCATGTGAAGCTGAACCACTAGCCATGAACATAGGCCAGGGCCTCAGCCGTTCCTTGCCACTCCGTGTGGTAAATGGCATATTGGCAAGTTTACGCTTCTCCTCCGACAATTTTATTTTAGGTTTTGGAGTCCTTTTTTTACTGATATTTGGTGTTTTGGATTTTACATGCTCTGTACTATGACATTGGGCATCGGCCTTGGCAGACGACGTTGCTGGCATTTCATCGTCTCGGCCATGACTAGTGGCAGCAGCTTCAGCACGAGGTGGAAGTGGATCTTGATTTTTCCCTAATTTTGGAACCTCAACATTTTTGTTCTCCATATTTTAATAGGCACAACTAAAAGGCACCTCAGGTAAACAATGGAGATGGATGGATACTAGTATACTTATGGATGGACTGCCGAGTGCCGACACAGAGGTAGCTACAACCGTGGACTACCGTATTGTGTCTGCTGCTAATATAGACTGGATGATAATGAGATGAAATCAATATATATGTATATATAATATCACTAGTACTGCAGCCGGACAGGTATATATTATATATTTATTATGTAATGACTGATGACGGACCTGCTGGACACTGTCAGCTCAGCAGCACCGCAGACTGCTACAGTAAGCTACTATAGTAGTATGTATAAAGAAGAAAGAAAAAAAAAACAACCACGGGTAGGTGGTATACAATTATGGATGGACTGCCGAGTGCCAACACAGAGGTAGCTACAGCCGTGGACTAACGTACTGTGTCTGCTGATAATATAGACTGGATGATAATGAGATGAAATCAATATATATGTATATATAATATCACTAGTACTGCAGCCGGACAGGTATATATATTTATTATGTAATGACTGATGACGGACCTGCTGGACACTGTCAGCTCAGCAGCACCGCAGACTGCTACAGTAAGCTACTATAGTAGTATGTATAAAGAAGAAAGAAAAAAAAAACAACCACGGGTAGGTGGTATACAATTATGGATGGACTGCCGAGTGCCGACACAGAGGTAGCTACAGCCGTGGACTACCGTACTGTGTCTGCTGATAATATAGACTGGATGATAATGAGATGAAATCAATATATATGTATATATAATATCACTAGTACTGCAGCCGGACAGGTATATTTTATATATTTATTATGTAATGACTGATGACGGACCTGCTGGACACTGTCAGCTCAGCAGCACCGCAGACTGCTACAGTAAGCTACTATAGTAGTATGTATAAAGAAGAAAGAAAAAAAAAACAACCACGGGTAGGTGGTATACAATTATGGATGGACTGCCGAGTGCCGACACAGAGGTAGCTACAGCCGTGGACTAACGTACTGTGTCTGCTGATAATATAGACTGGATGATAATGAGATGAAATCAATATATATGTATATATAATATCACTAGTACTGCAGCCGGACAGGTATATATATTATATATTTATTATGTAATGACTGATGACGGACCTGCTGGACACTGTCAGCTCAGCAGCACCGCAGACTGCTACAGTAAGCTACTATAGTAGTATGTATAAAGAAGAAAGAAAAGAAAAAAAACACGGGTAGGTGCTAGGTGGTATACAATATTATATATATATTATATACAATTATATATATATATATATATAATATATATTAAACTCATAAACTGGTGGTGATTATAAAACTGGTGGTCAGGTCACTGGTCACACTATCAGCAACTTGCAAGTAGTACTCCTGAGTCCTAAGCAGACAATCACAATATATATTATACTGGTGGTCAGTGTGGTCACAAACAATGGCAGTGTGGCTGGCACTCTGGCAGCAAAAGTGTGCACTGTACGTTATATGTACTCCTGAGTCCTGAGTCCTGCTCTCAGACTCTAACTGCTCCCCACTGTCAGTGTCTCCCCCACAAGTCAGATAATACAGTCACACTATCTCTCTCTATCACTTCAGCAAGTACTAGTAGTAGTAGTACTCCTCCTAATGCTCCCCAAATTACTACTGTGTCTCTCTCTGTCTCACTCTCTTCTCGAATCTCTATAAACGGAGAGGACGCCAGCCACGTCCTCTCCCTATGAATCTCAATGCACGTGTGAAAAATGGCGGCGACGCGTGGCTCCTTATATAGAATCCGAGTCTCGCGAGAATCCGACAGCGTGATGATGACGTTCGGGGCGCGCTCGGGTTAACCGAGCAAGGCGGGAAGATCCGAGTCGCTCGGACCCGTGTAAAAAAACCTGAAGTTCGGGCGGGTTCGGATTCCGAGGAACCGAACCCGCTCATCTCTAGTAAAAAGTGACAGTGTTGTGCAGTGTAGTGGGTGTGCAGTGTCACTGACACTGCACAGCACTCTCACCTTTTACATTGATTCAGCGAGTCAGTCAGTTCTGCCAGCCAGTCACTATTGTAAGCACCGGTGTCCCGACTCCCAACACCCCGCATTACAGGGAAGTAGACGCACTAAATAAACTACAGCTCCCAGCAGCCCTTAGCACTGAAGCATTCCGGCGCTAAGGGCTGCTGGGAGCTGTAGTTTATTGGATGCATCTTCTTCCCTGTAATGCGGCGCGTTGGGACACCGGCGATAACAATAGTGACTGGCTGCTTGGCTGCTGTGCGAATCTCCACGAGAGCCACTACCAAAGGGAGGATAGCACCTTAGCTGCTTCCAGGAGGAGAAGCATTACCCGCCCCTCCCGCACTCGCAGTACCTCTGGGCCCCATCCACGACACCCCCACACACACCCCTCCACCACCCGCAGTGGCTCCGGACTCCCTCCCCCACCCACAGCACCCCCCGCATCTGCCCATCCCCCACCCACCGCACCCACTCACGACACCCCCGCACCCGCGGTGGCTCTGGATCCCCACTCGCGGCACCCATGCACCTGCGGCACCACCGCACCAGCATCTCCCCCACCCGTGCGACCCCCGCAACCACCCGTCCCTTACCCGCGGCACCCCCGGACACTGTCCCCCATCCGCGTCTCTCCCGCATCCACCACTCCCAAAACCACAGCACCTACCAGGTGATTCATCAGGCCCTGCGTGCGCTGTTCACGCCGTTGCTAGGGGCTACGACCCCTTAACCATCGCACGCCCTTAGTCTGTGCAATATTTAACCACTCACACAATTATGATTGGAGGTAATACTCCATATAATACAAATATTGCACGCCACAAGGGCGCACAAGGGTTAAGGGGGTGTTGCCCCTTGCGACGGTGTGAAGAGCGCCCGTAGGTCGCGATGAATCACCTAGTATGTAAGCATGGTATGTGTAGCTGAGAGGGTAAAGGATGCTAAAACACGTTTTCCTATACATTTTCAAAATGGATAACTGTCTGAGCTTATGCAGGAGACATCTGCTGTGGCAGCACTGCCTAACAATAAGGTTCATAGGAGGTTATTTTTATAGCTCCCTGCATGCTGTATATAATGTAAAATGCAGTCAGATGTTGGGTACATCTATATATGTATGATGTCTCAGCTACTTATGGATCTGATCGGTTATTTTCAGGGATTAAGAGTCACATTGTGAGATTTTTATTTATAGCATTGTCAGCAGATTTAGCAGAGGCCCATCTGTGCCCATTTTCTCTACAGAGCACAGTAAGCTGCTATTACTGAAACACCAGTTTACATTCCGCAAAGCTAGTAGGTTGAAGCCAGGTGTGCACATAGTTGATAAATAGCTGAACATTGGGGGTCATTCCGAGTTGATCGTAGCTGTGCTAAATTTAGCACAGCTACGATCGTAAACTCAGACATGAGGGGGGACGCCCAGCACAGGGCTAGTCCGCCCCGCATGTCAGTGCCGCCCCCCCCCCCCCCCGCACAAATACAAAAGCATCGCACAGAGGCGATGCCTTTGTATCTGTGGAGTAACTGCGCTGGCCGGGAGTTGTGTCTCGCTGCTGCTGGCCACGTGATACATCACGCAGCCGCCACGCCACGTACCCCACAATGGTCCGGCCACGCCTGCATTGGCCAGACCGCGCCTACTAAACGGCGGCTTTACACCGCCGTTCAGCCCCCTCCCGCCCTGCGATCGCCTCTGTCTCAGAGGCGATCGCTGGGCACCGACGACTGCCATGTGCATGCGCAATTCCGACCCGATCGTTGCGCTGCGACAAACTGCAGCGAGCGATCGGGTCAGAATGACCCCCATTGTCTATGTTGTTCTGGATGATCTACTATTGTCATATTTATGTAAGTGCATTGGGCTGTACGTTGGGGGTATGACATTATTTTTGGCATAGTGCTGTATATGGAGAGAATTGGAGCGATATAGCATATGCACCTGGCTGTCACATTAGGCACAGGATTACATGCTGCATAGTGAACATTACAATTATACAGGTGAAACTCAGAAAATTAGAATATCGTGCAAAAGTTCATTTATTTCAGTAATTCAATTTAAAAGGGGAAACTAATATATTATATATTGAATTGCAAATGTTATCAACGCTCTACTTATATAAATACTGTGGGGGTGGCAGCAGTACGTGTGTGAGGCTAAACCCAAAAACCTCCAAAAGATTACTTAATGACGTTTGACAAAATTACACAACTGCGCCTGCGTGCAAACGAAAAATTTTAGGAATGCTGTGTTGTAAAAAAACCACAAGAGGATATGTATTACCGTTAATATGTTCACGTTTAATAGTATAAATAGTGTAAAGTCAGAATTTGCTTATTGCAATTATATAGCAATAAATTAATGGAAATGAAAATAAAAATAAAACTAAAAATATTAATGGGAATGAAAAATAGAAAAAATTGAAAAAATAGAACAAAGTATATATATGTTGGAAAAAATGATAGAAATCAAATAAAAATAAAAATAAATAAAAATTGTACCAGGTCAAGCAGCGTGTGCTGTAACTGGAAAAATTAAAATTATTTCAAAAAGGTAAGTCTCAAATGTGTGGTGTGGATAGAGTGTGGCGTCCCACCTCTTTTCCACCTTAATGCAGTTCTTGTACTATATAGTGACACAGTGGAGATTGAAATTTCTGGAAATGACAGGGGAATTCTGGATTCCAAAGTCCGTCACAGTTGTTTAAGAGTTCTCCTCACTCAAAGGCAGATTCTGGTCCGGATATGGTGTGGTTACATATGGAGTACCCCAAAGGTGGATAACGGTGGGACAAGGTAATCAGGTAAAGGGTAACTGTAAGAACCCCGGACTCCCCGCTTATCTCCTCCTGTTTTTCACAGTGAGAGACGCCCGTAGCCGCAGACGTCTAATATCTGTCAAACCGGAGGGACGCGGTCATGTCTCTGGGGGGAAGGCCCAAACGGGTCGATACGCGTTGGAGACACAAAGCAAATACTGCACCAGCATTCTTTTACAGTAATATATAGAACACAGCAGCCTTTGAAATATAATTGGACGGAATACACAAAAATATACAGGAGAATTTGTGGAGGAAGACTGAGCCGCACGGCCGAGAGGAGAAAGACCAGCGAGTAGAGCACTGATCGTCAGACAGAGAGAAGACAGACGAAAGCAGTGGAAGCGGACGTTTGGAACCAAGCGCAGGAGAGAAGGTAACCCACTCCGTAGGAGGGAAGGATCACGGCGGACAGTCCCCCTGTGGGTCCCGAAGCCAGTGATACCTTCCCCCCAGAGACATGACCGCGTCCCTCCGGTTTGACAGATATTAGACGTCTGCGGCTACGGGCGTCTCTCACTGTGAAAAACAGGAGGAGATAAGCGGGGAGTCCGGGGTTCTTACAGTTACCCTTTACCTGATTACCTTGTCCCACCGTTATCCACCTTTGGGGTACCCCATATGTAACCACACCATATCCGGACCAGAATCTGCCTTTGAGTGAGGAGAACTCTTAAACAACTGTGACGGACTTTGGAATCCAGAATTCCCCTGTCATTTCTAGAAATTTCAATCTCCACTGTGTCACTATATAGTACAAGAACTGCATTAAGGTGGAAAAGAGGTGGGACGCCACACTCTATCCACACCACACATTTGAGACTTACCTTTTTGAAATAATTTTCATTTTTCCAGTTACAGCACACGCTGCTTGACCTGGTACAATTTTTATTTATTTTTATTTTTATTTGATTTCTATCATTCTTTCCAACATATATATACTTTTTTCTATTTTTTCAATTTTTTCTATTTTTCATTCCCATTAATATTTTTAGTTTTATTTTTATTTTCATTTCCATTAATTTATTGCTATATAATTGCAATAAGCAAATTCTGACTTTACACTATTTATACTATTAAACGTGAACATATTAACGGTAATACATATCCTCTTGTGGTTTTTTTACAACACAGCATTCCTAACATTTTTCGTTTGCACGCAGGCGCAGTTGTGTAATTTTGTAAAACGTCATTAATATATTATATAGACTCATTACATGCAAAGTGAGATATTTCCAGCCTTTGTTATAATTTTGATGATTGTGGCTTACAGTTTAAGAAAAGCCCAAGTCCAAAATCTTTGAAAATTAGAATATTGTGAAAAGGTTCAAAATTGTAGGCTCAAAGTGTCACACCCTAATCAGCTAATTAATTCAAACCACCTGCAAAGGGTTCCTGAGCCTTTAAATGGGCTCTCAGTCTGGTTCTGTACAATTCACAATCACGGTGAAGACTGCTGACATGACAGTTGTGCATAAAACCATCACTGACATCCTTCACAAGGAGGGAAAGCCTCAAAAGGAAATTGCAAAAGAAGTTGGATGTTCTCAAAGTATTGTATCAAAGCACATTAATAGGAAGTTAAGTGGAAGGGAAAAGTGTGGGGGGAAAAAAGGTGCACAAGCAGCAGGGATGATCGCAGCCTGGAGAGGATTGTCAGGAAAATGCTTTTCAAAAGTGTGGGGGAGCTTCACAAGGAGTGGACTGAGGCTGGAGTTAGTGCATCAAGAGCCACCACACACAGACAGATCCTGGACATGGGCTTCAAATGTCGTATTCCTCTTGTCAAGCCACTCCTGAACAATAAACAATGTCAGAAGCGTCTTACCTGGGCAAAATTTTGCATCTCATTTGGAAACCAAGGTCTGAGAGTATGGAGGAAGAATGGAGAGGGACACAATCCAAGATGCTTGAAGTCCAGTGAGAAGTTTCCACAGTCTGTGTTGATTTGGGGAGCCATGTCATCTGCTGGTGTTGGTCCACTGTGCTTTATTAAGTCCAGAGTCAATGCAGCCGTCTACCAGGACATTTTAGAGCACTTCATGCTTCCTTCAGCAGACAAGCTTTATGGAGATGCTGACTTCATTTTCCAGCAGGACTTGGCACCTGCCCACACTGCCAAAAGTACCAAAACCTGGTTCAATGACAGTGGGATTACTGTGCAGGATTGGCCAGCAAACTCGCCTGACCTGAACCCCATAGAGAATCTATTGGGTATTGCCAAGATACAGACGAGAGACATGAGACCGAACAATGTAGAAGAGCTGAAGGCCGCTATTGAAGCATCCTGGTCTTCCATAACACCTCAGCAGTGCCACAGGCTGATAGAATCCATGCCACGCCGCATTGAGGCAGTAATTCATGCAAAAGGGACCCAAACCAAGTACTGAGAACGTATGCATGATTATACTTTTCACAGGGCCGACATTTCTGTATTTAAAATCCTTTTTTTATTGATTTTATGTAATATTCTAATTTTCAGAGATTTTGGATTTGGGGTTTTCTTAAATTGTAAGCCACAATCATCAAAATTATAACAAATAAAGGCTTGAAATATCTCATTTGCATGTAATGAGTCTATATAATATATTAGTTTCACCTTTTAAGTTGAATTACTGAAATAAATGAACTTTTGCACAATGGGCCTAATTCTGAGTTGATCGCAGCAGGAATTTTGTTAGCAGTTGGGCAAAACCATGGCCCTCATTCCGAGTTGTTCGCTCGTTGCCGAGTTTCGCTATATTGCGATTAGTCGCTTACTGTGCATGCGCAAGGTTCGCAGAGTGCATGCGCTTAGTTATTTTACTCAAAAGTTAGGTATTTTACTCACGGCATAACGAGGAATTTTCATCGTTTTCGTGATCGGAGTGTGATTGACAGGAAATGGGTGTTTCTGGGCGGAAACTGGCCGTTTTATGGGAGTGTGCGAAAAAACGCTGGCGTTTCTGGGAAAAACGCGGAAGTGTCTGAAGAAACGGGGGGGAGTGTCTGGGCGTACGCTGGGTGTGTTTGTGACGTCAAACCAGGAACGAAACTGACTGAACTTATCACAATGGCTGAGTAAGTCTGGAGCTACTCAGAAACTGCTAAGAAATTTCTATTCGCAAATCTGCTACTCTTTCGTTCGCAATTCTGCTAAGCTAAGATACACTCCCAGAGGGCGGCGGCCTAGCGTGTGCAATGCTGCTAAAAGCAGCTAGCGAGCGAACAACTCGTAATTAGGGCCCATGTGCACTGCAGGGGGAACAGATATAACATGTGCAGAGAGAGTTAGGGTGTGTACACACGGTGAGATTTTTTCTTCCGATTCTGACTATATAGTCAAAATCGGAAGAAAAGTTAGTGCAGATCGCAAGGTGACAGTCACCTTGCGATCCCGATTCGATGCCGATGCGCGGTCCCGCGCGGTCGGCATCGAAAGAAAAAATAGACTGTGCAGGCAAGTCAATCCTTGCTAGATCGGTGTCCTATCTAGTTCATATCGCAGGTGTTTCTAGTGGCTTGCGATATGAGCTTGCGATGCCGATCTGCGTCATCCAGCCACTCCCCGCCGGGACCATTTTCTTCACTGCGCGGAGGAAGAAGCAGCAGCAGCCAGCACGTGGAGCAGAAGTTTCGTTGGAAACGGTAAGTATCAGCAGCGGGGTTGGGGGGCAGCACTGGGGGGCAACGTATCTGCACTATGGGGCACCGTGGGGGAACATATCTGGCACTGTGGGGGAACATATCTGGCATTGTGGGGGAACATATCTGGCACTGTGGGGGAACGTCTCTGGCACTGTGGGGGAACGTCTCTGGCACTGTGGGGGAACATATCTGGCACTGTGGGGGAACGTCTCTGGCACTGTGGGGGAACGTATCTGGCACTGTGGGGGAACGTATCTGGCACTGTGGGGGAACGTCTCTGGCACTGTGGGGGGCAGTACTGGGGGGCACCGTATCTGGCACTGTGGGGGAACATATCTGGCATTGTGGGGGAACATATCTGGCACTGTGGGGGAACATATCTGGCACTGTGGGGGGCAGTACTGGGGGGCACCGTATCTGGCACTGTGGGGGAACATATCTGGCACTGTGGGGGGCAGTACTGGGGGGCACCGTATCTGGCACTGTGTGGGGAACATATCTGGCACTGTGGGGGAAATATCTGGCATTGTGGGGGAACATATCTGGCACTGTGGGGGAACTTCTCTGGCACTGTGGGGGGCAGTACTGGGGGGCACTGTATCTGGCACTGTGGGGGAACATATCTGGCACTGTGGGGGAACATATCTGGCATTGTGGGGGAACATATCTGGCACTGTGGGGGAACGTATCTGGCATTGTGGGGGAACGTCTCTGGCACTGTGGGGGGCAGTACTGGGGGGCACCGTATCTGGCATTGTGGGGGAACGTCTCTGGCACTGTGGGGGGCAGTACTGGGGGGCACCGTATCTGGCACTGTGGGGGAACATATCTGGCACTGTGGGGGGCAGTACTGGGGGGCACCGTATCTGGCACTGTGGGGGAACATATCTGGCACTGTGGGAGAACATATCTGGCACTGTGGGAGGCAGTACTGGGAGGCACCATATCTGGCACTGTGGGGGAACATATCTGGCACTGTGGGGGGCAGTACTGGGGGGCACCGTATCTGGCACTGTGGGGGAACATATCTGGCACTGTGGGGGAACATATCTGGCATTGTGGGGGAATATATCTGGCACTGTTGGGGAACATATCTGGCACTGTGGGCGAACGTCTCTGGCACTGTGGGGGGCAGTACTGGGGGGCACCATATCTGGCACTGTGGGGGAACATATCTGGCACTGTGGGGGAACATATCTGGCATTGTGGGGGAACATATCTGGCACTGTGGGGGAACGTCTCTGGCACTGTGGGGGGCAGTACTGGGGGGCACCGTATCTGGCACTGTGGGGGAACATATCTGGCACTGTGGGGGAACATAAATGGCACTGTGGGGGAACTTCTCTGGCACTGTGGGGGGCAGTACTGGGGGGCACCGTATCTGGCACTGTGGGGGAACATATCTGGCATTGTGGGGGAACATATCTGGCACTGTGGGGGAACATATCTGGCACTGTGGGGCAATGTATCTGGCGTTGGGGGGGGGCTGGGACAGTGTATCTCGCACTGTGGGCAATGACACTGGGAGGCAACGTATCTGGCACTGGGGGGGGGGGGCAACGTAAAAAGGGGGACTCTTGCCTGGCATAATGTGTAAAAATGGGGACACTTGCCTGCCATAATGTGTAAAAAGGGGACTCTTGGCTGCCATAATGTGTAAAAAGGGGACTCTTGGCTGCCGTAATGTATAAAAAGGGGACTCTTGGCTGCCGTAATGTGTAAAATGGGGACTCTGTCTGCTGTAATGTGATAAGGGGCTGTGTATCTGGCACTGGGGGCAATATGGTGCTGGGGGGGCAGTGTTTCTGTCACTGGGGGCAATGTATCTGGCAATGGGGAACATTTGTGTACCTGGCAGCAATGGGGGGAATTTGTGTACCTGGCACTATTGGGTCATATGTGTATCTGCCCCCCCCCCCCCCCCATATGTGTATCACACCCCCATTTAATTGCCTTTTCCCCCTCGTGGCATTTGGCCACAGACTTTTTTTTTGGGGGGGGGGGCTGCGCACCTTTGGCACGTGCACACAGTGGCACGAATAAATTTTTTTTTACTTGCACCACTGGGAGTCACATGGGGACAGAGGAGGCTGCATAGAGACCTTGACACTGTACACCACCAATGTTTGGGGGGACGGGGGCGACGCATTAAGGAATGCGTTTTTGGAGTGGTGTGTATTTTAAGGTGTTAAAAAAAAATATATATATATATATATATATATAATAATTTTTTATATTTTTTGGCTTCTTGTATGTGACGGTTGTATTTTGACGGTTAATTGTGGTATTTTTTTTTTCAAATAGCAATGTCAACAGACGAATACCGCCAATTCTGGTCAGGATTCATTGATCTGTACCATCAGAACGAGTGCCTGTGGCGTGTAAGAAGCCTGGACTATGCCAACAGAACCAAGCGGAATCGGGCATATCAGCAGCTTATTGAGTACAGTAGAGGCAGGAACTCAGCGGCTGATGTGCCTTGGGTGAAGAAAAAAATTTCACATTTCCGAACAGTGTTCGTGAAGGAACGCAAGAAGGTGCAAGAGTCACAGCGATCCGGACCTGGGACTGATGAGGTCTATAAACCGACGCTGTGGTACTATGACCAAATTCAGTCCATTATAGAGCAAGAGGCGCGGGTAAGGTCACGGGACGCTCTAGATCCAGAGTCTCCAGTTCTTGTCGAAGAGGAGGCCCAGGAGAGTCTGGATCTGGTAAGTACACACACATTTGTTTCATATGCCACCCACCGATTTTGACATAGACCTAATTTTTGTTTTTCTTATATTGCAGGATCTACCCCGGAGCTGGAGGTGGAGCCTACCACAGGCCAAGGGGCAGAAGTGGAGGAGCCGGTAGCGGAGCCGTTGGCAACCCCATAGGCGCGCCCAGGAAGAGCGAGGCGCACGGCAAGGAGGACCACTTCTGCCCCTTATAGCAACCCCTCTGTCTCCCAGCAGTTTTTTCAACGCACTGAGAAAGTTTTGCATAGGCCCCCGGATGCCGAACAACAATTTGGCAATTTTATTGCATTGGAGATGCGCCTGATGATGGATGAACAAAAATTCATCCTCCAACGGTTAGTCTCTGAGGCTACCTCACGCGGCAGGCGCCAAACACTGGTGCCGGCGTGTGAGATAGTGCCAACTGACCCTTGGTATCACCCAAATTTGGCCCGTCCCCCCTTCCCAAACAACCCCCCCATGGGGCATGCGCCGGTAAACCCTCCTCCGCAACCGTATTTTTTTCCGTCTGGAGCCACACAGCCCAGCCCCTCCCCCCAATCTAGCACCTCGTCCAGTGGCATGTACTCTGACATGCTGAGTACACAGTCCTCTGTGCTGGGCGACCCTCGCTTTTTTAATTTATAATTAGTTTTTTTGTACCGGTTTTTTAGTTTTGTTTGAAAAATCTGCTGGTGACCTTATCCTACGCTCTTGCTCAAAGTGAACTGTATTGAGGTCATTAGTACTGCAGCGTCAGATTTGTGACCTCACTGTCCCGGACTACGGATCGTTGTGTTGACTGCACTTCTTGTGTTCTTTCAAGACTGTTTGGAAATTTGCTGATGTTCTTCACCCAAGGCAAAATTGCACTGTTTGCCTCTAGTGTACTCGGATGTGCCCGATTCCTGTTCTGTTGGCATAGTCCCTGTCCAAAGGCACTCATTCTCATGGTACAGCTTATGAATCCTGACCAGAGTTGGCGTTGGCGTTTAATTTTTTAATAAAGTTTTGGCAAAAACAAATTGTGTGGTGTATTTTTTGAAAAAATGTAAAGGGGCTTATATTGTGTTATCAGCAGGTAGTAAAAACACCCTATAGCATTTTTAGGTGGGGGGGTGGGGTTTTTTTTTTTTGGGGGGGTGGATGGGAGCTGAGTGTTGCTGTGACGGAGGTGGGGGGGGATAATGCCGAAAACTACAATTTTTTTATGGGTTTTTTTTGGGTCATGTTTTATCAGAGGCTAATTCAGACCTGATCGTAGCCCTGCATAATTTTGCAGGTCTACGATCAGGCACACCGACATGCAGGGGGACGCCCAGCACAGGGCTAGTCTGCCCCGCATGTCAGGCCCACAGAAGTGCAAAAGCATCATACAGCTGCGATGCTTTTGATGGCCGGGAGCTACTCGTCGTTGGCCGGGTCACAGCGGCTCCGTGTGACGCCACGCTGCTGCTGCAGCCTGCCCCCCTGCACAGTCTGGCCACGCCTGCGTTGGCCGGACCGCGCACACAAAATGGCAGCCGAATGCCGCCGTGCCGCCCCATCCCGCTTCAGCCTGTCAATCAGGCAGAGGCGATCGCAAGGCCACGACAGCTGACGGCTGTCAGCTATTCGGCGCACTTCTGACCTGATCGCTGCGATGAACTGCAGCAAGCAATCAGGTCAGAATGACCCCCTTACTCAGAAGCATACACAGACCAGTAAGATCCGTACATGCTTCTGTGTAAAAATGTTAAGAAAGTGTTAAAAATAAAAAAAAAATGATGTGCAGGTCCCCCCAAAAAACATAACCAGCCTCGGGCTCTTTAAACCGGTCCTGGTTGCCAAAATATGAGGGAAAAATGGAGTAGGGGTCCCCCATATTTAAGCAACCAGCACCGGGCTCTTGGACCGGTCCTGGTTCCAAAAATACGGGGGACAAAAAGAGTAGGGGTCCCCCATATTTTTTAAACCAGCACCAGGCTCCACTAGCCAGGGAGGTGATGCCGCAGCCGGGGGACACTTTTATACAGGTCCCTGCGGCCGCAGCATCACACACCCCAACTAGTCACCCCTGGCCGGGGTTCCCTTGGGGGTTGGGGACCCCTTAAATAAAGGGCCCCCCCACCTCCAGGCACCCAAGGGCCAAGGGTGAAGCCCGAGGCTGTCCCCAGCACCCCTGGGCAGTGGGTGCCGGGCTGATAGTCAAAATTGTGTCAAAAAAGAATATTGTCTTTTGCTGTGGAACTACAAGTCCCAGCAAGCCTCCCCCACATGCTGGTACTTGGAGAACCACAAGTACCAGCATGCAGAGAATTAAAAGGCCTGCTGGTACCTATAGTTCCACAACAATAGAAATACCCCAAGAAAGACAAAACACACACACCGTGAAGGTAAAAGTTTATTGACACACACCGACACACTCGCACATACTTACCTAGTGTCCCACGTAGCCACTCGGTCCTCTTGTCCATGTAGAATCCATGGGTTCCCTGCAAAAAAATCTAACAAAAATCAGCCACAGAGCAGAAATACACTGCTTTAAAAATGGCTGACAGTCGAAAAAGACACTCCCCCCAACCTTGTAATGTCGTCCCACTATTATAATGAGATAGTCAAAATCTCACATAAGCCAAAATCTCACATAAGCCAAAATCGTAAGCACACATAGGGGGTCATTCCGAGTTGTTCGCTCGTTATTTTTTTCCGCTACGGAGCGATTAGTTGCAATCTGCGCATGCACAATGTTCGCAGTGCGCCTGCGCCAAGTAAATTTGCACAAAAGTTTGTTATTTTACTCACGGCCTAACGAGGTTTTTTCATCGTTCTGCTGATCGTAGTGTGATTGACAGGAAGTGGGTGTTTCTGGACGGAAACTGACCGTTTTCTGGGAGTGTGCGGAAAAACGCAGGCGTGTCAGGGGAAAAACGCGGGAGTGTCTGGAGAAACGGGGGAGTGTCTGGGCGAACGCTGGGTGTGTTTGTGACGTCAAACCAGGAACGAAACTGACTGAACTGATCGCAGTGTAGGAGTAAGTCTCGATCTACTCAGAAACTGCTAAGAAATTTCTATTCGCAATTCTGCTAATCTTTCGTTCGCAATTCTGCTATGCTAAGATACACTCCCAGAGGGCGGCGGCTTAGCGTGTGCAAAGCTGCTAAAAGCAGCTAGCGAGCGAACAACTCGGAATGAGGGCCATAGTCCATATCTCAAGAAAAGTTAGTCAAAATCTGTGCTATCTGGGCTCCAGGGAGTTCAAGGGAAATCTCAAGTGAAAATCGTACATAGCTAGAATCTCACCGTGTGTACACATCCTTTGTGTACACACGGTGAGATAAATCTGTAAGATTTTTACTATATAGTCAAAATCTTATGAAAAGTTAGTGCATATCTCATGGTGCTAGGCAGCTTGCGATACAGATTCGATCCCGATGCGCGCTCCCGTGGGGTCGGTATCGTAAGGCTAGATAGACTGTGCAGGCAAGTCAATCTTGACTATCTAGTGTACTATCTAGTACAAAGTATAGTCAAAATTGGCACTTAGTCAAAATCGTACATAGACAAAATCTCAAGCACAGATAGTCAAAATCTGTACAATCTGTGCTATCTGGGCTCTGGGGGAGTTCAAGGTAAATTGCATAGTCAAAATCGAACATAGCAGGGATCTCACCGTGTGTACACACCCTTAGATTTGGGTGGGGTGTGTTCAATCTGCAATCTAAATTGCAGTGTAAAAATAAAGCAGCCAGTATTTACCCTGCACAGAAACAAAATAACCCACCCAAATCTTACTCTCTCTACACATGTTATATCTGCCTCCCCTGCAGTGCACATGGTTTTGCCCAACTGCTAACAAAATTCCTGTTGCGATCAACTTGGAATTACCCCCAATATTCTAATTTTCTGTGTTTCACCTGTATGTATATCATAACAGATCTGTCATTATGCATGTAGGGCAATTGTTTCACAGGCATTCAATTACACGTGAAGGATTTTAATTAGAGATGAGCGCCTGAAATTTTTCGGGTTTTGTGTTTTGGTTTTGGGTTCGGTTCCGCGGCCGTGTTTTGGGTTCGAACGCGTTTTGGCAAAACCTCACCGAATTTTTTTTGTCGGATTCGGGTGTGTTTTGGATTCGGGTGTTTTTTTCAAAAAACACTAAAAAACAGCTTAAATCATAGAATTTGGGGGTCATTTTGATCCCAAAGTATTATTAACCTCAAAAACCATAATTTACACTCATTTTCAGTCTATTCTGAATACCTCACACCTCACAATATTATTTTTAGTCCTAAAATTTGCACCGAGGTCGCTGTGTGAGTAAGATAAGCGACCCTAGTGGCCGACACAAACACCGGGCCCATCTAGGAGTGGCACTGCAGTGTCACGCAGGATGTCCCTTCCAAAAAACCCTCCCCAAACAGCACATGACGCAAAGAAAAAAAGAGGCGCAATGAGGTAGCTGTGTGAGTAAGATTAGCGACCCTAGTGGCCGACACAAACACCGGGCCCATCTAGGAGTGGCACTGCAGTGTCACGCAGGATGTCCCTTCCAAAAAACCCTCCCCAAACAGCACATGACGCAAAGAAAAAAAGAGGCGCAATGAGGTAGCTGTGTGAGTAAGATTAGCGACCCTAGAGGCCGACACAAACACCGGGCCCATCTAGGAGTGGCACTGCAGTGTCACGCAGGATGTCCCTTCCAAAAAACCCTCCCCAAACAGCACATGACGCAAAGAAAAAAAGAGGCGCAATGAGGTAGCTGTGTGAGTAAGATTAGCGACCCTAGTGGCCGACACAAACACCGGGCCCATCTAGGAGTGGCACTGCAGTGTCACGCAGGATGTCCCTTCCAAAAAACCCTCCCCAAACAGCACATGACGCAAAGAAAAAAAGAGGCGCAATGAGGTAGCTGACTGTGTGAGTAAGATTAGCGACCCTAGTGGCCGACACAAACACCGGGCCCATCTAGGAGTGGCACTGCAGTGTCACGCAGGATGTCCCTTCCAAAAAAAACCTCCCCAATCAGCACATGATGCAAAGAAAAAGAAAAGAAAAAAGAGGTGCAAGATGGAATTGTCCTTGGGCCCTCCCACCCACCCTTATGTTGTATAAACAAAACAGGACATGCACACTTTAACCAACCCATCATTTCAGTGACAGGGTCTGCCACACGACTGTGACTGATATGACGGGTTGGTTTGGACCCCCCCCAAAAAAGAAGCAATTAATCTCTCCTTGCACAAACTGGCTCTACAGAGGCAAGATGTCCACCTCATCTTCACCCTCCGATATATCACCGTGTACATCCCCCTCCTCACAGATTATCAATTCGTCCCCACTGGAATCCACCATCTCAGCTCCCTGTGTACTTTGTGGAGGCAATTGCTGCTGGTCAATGTCTCCGCGGAGGAATTGATTATAATTCATTTTAATGAACATCATCTTCTCCACATTTTCTGGATGTAACCTCGTACGCCGATTGCTGACAAGGTGAGCGGCGGCACTAAACACTCTTTCGGAGTACACACTTGTGGGAGGGCAACTTAGGTAGAATAAAGCCAGTTTGTGCAAGGGCCTCCAAATTGCCTCTTTTTCCTGCCAGTATAAGTACGGACTGTGTGACGTGCCTACTTGGATGCGGTCACTCATATAATCCTCCACCATTCTATCAATGTTGAGAGAATCATATGCAGTGACAGTAGACGACATGTCCGTAATCGTTGTCAGGTCCTTCAGTCCGGACCAGATGTCAGCATCAGCAGTCGCTCCAGACTGCCCTGCATCACCGCCAGCGGGTGGGCTCGGAATTCTGAGCCTTTTCCTCGCACCCCCAGTTGCGGGAGAATGTGAAGGAGGAGATGTTGACAGGTCGCGTTCCGCTTGACTTGACAATTTTGTCACCAGCAGGTCTTTCAACCCCAGCAGACCTGTGTCTGCCGGAAAGAGAGATCCAAGGTAGGCTTTAAATCTAGGATCGAGCACGGTGGCCAAAATGTAGTGCTCTGATTTCAACAGATTGACCACCCGTGAATCCTTGTTAAGCGAATTAAGGGCTGCATCCACAAGTCCCACATGCCTAGCGGAATCGCTCCCTTTTAGCTCCTTCTTCAATGCCTCCAGCTTCTTCTGCAAAAGCCTGATGAGGGGAATGACCTGACTCAGGCTGGCAGTGTCTGAACTGACTTCACGTGTGGCAAGTTCAAAGGGCATCAGAACCTTGCACAACGTTGAAATCATTCTCCACTGCACTTGAGACAGGTGCATTCCACCTACTATATCGTGCTCAATTGTATAGGCTTGAATGGCCTTTTGCTGCTCCTCCAACCTCTGAAGCATATAGAGGGTTGAATTCCACCTCGTTACCACTTCTTGCTTCAGATGATGGCAGGGCAGGTTCAGTAGTTTTTGGTGGTGCTCCAGTCTTCTGTACGTGGTGCCTGTACGCCGAAAGTGTCCCGCAATTTTTCTGGCCACCGACAGCATCTCTTGCACGCCCCTGTCGTTTTTTAAAAAATTCTGCACCACCAAATTCAAGGTATGTGCAAAACATGGGACGTGCTGGAATTTGCCCATATTTAATGCACACACAATATTGCTGGCGTTGTCCGATGCCACAAATCCACAGGAGAGTCCAATTGGGGTAAGCCATTCCGCGATGATCTTCCTCAGTTGCCGTAAGAGGTTTTCAGCTGTGTGCGTATTCTGGAAAGCGGTGATACAAAGCGTAGCCTGCCTAGGAAAGAGTTGGCGTTTGCGAGATGCTGCTACTGGTGCCGCCGCTGCTGTTCTTGCGGCGGGAGTCCATACATCTACCCAGTGGGCTGTCACAGTCATATAGTCCTGACCCTGCCCTGCTCCACTTGTCCACATGTCCGTGGTTAAGTGGACATTGGGTACAACTGCATTTTTTAGGACACTGGTGAGTCTTTTTCTGACGTCCGTGTACATTCTCGGTATCGCCTGCCTAGAGAAGTGGAACCTAGATGGTATTTGGTAACGGGGGCACACTGCCTCAATAAATTGTCTAGTTCCCTGTGAACTAACGGCGGATACCGGACGCACGTCTAACACCAACATAGTTGTCAAGGACTCAGTTATCCGCTTTGCAGTAGGATGACTGCTGTGATATTTCATCTTCCTCGCAAAGGACTGTTGAACAGTCAATTGCTTACTGGAAGTAGTACAAGTGGGCTTACGACTTCCCCTCTGGGATGACCATCGACTCCCAGCGGCAACAACAGCAGCGCCAGCAGCAGTAGGCGTTACACGCAAGGATGCATCGGAGGAATCCCAGGCAGGAGAGGACTCGTCAGAATTGCCAGTGACATGGCCTGCAGGACTATTGGCATTCCTGGGGAAGGAGGAAATTGACACTGAGGGAGTTGGTGGGGTGGTTTGCGTGAGCTTGGTTACAAGAGGAAGGGATTTACTGGTCAGTGGACTGCTTCCGCTGTCACCCAAAGTTTTTGAACTTGTCACTGACTTATTATGAATGCGCTGCAGGTGACGTATAAGGGAGGATGTTCCGAGGTGGTTAACGTCCTTACCCCTACTTATTACAGCTTGACAAAGGGAACACACGGCTTGACACCTGTTGTCCGCATTTCTGGTGAAATACCTCCACACCGAAGAGCTGATTTTTTTGGTATTTTCACCTGGCATGTCAACGGCCATATTCCTCCCACGGACAACAGGTGTCTCCCCGGGTGCCTGACTTAAACAAACCACCTCACCATCAGAATCCTCCTGGTCAATTTCCTCCCCAGCGCCAGCAACACCCATATCCTCCTCATCCTGGTGTACTTCAACACTGACATCTTCAATCTGACTATCAGGAACTGGACTGCGGGTGCTCCTTCCAGCACTTGCAGGGGGCGTGCAAATGGTGGAAGGCGCATGCTCTTCACGTCCAGTGTTGGGAAGGTCAGGCATCGCAACCGACACAATTGGACTCTCCTTGTGGATTTGGGATTTCAAAGAACGCACAGTTCTTTGCGGTGCTTTTGCCAGCTTGAGTCTTTTCAGTTTTCTAGCGAGAGGCTGAGTGCTTCCATCCTCATGTGAAGCTGAACCACTAGCCATGAACATAGGCCAGGGCCTCAGCCGTTCCTTGCCACTCCGTGTGGTAAATGGCATATTGGCAAGTTTACGCTTCTCCTCCGACAATTTTATTTTAGGTTTTGGAGTCCTTTTTTTACTGATATTTGGTGTTTTGGTTTTGACATGCTCTGTACTATGCCATTGGGCATCGGCCTTGGCAGACGACGTTGCTGGCATTTCATCGTCTCGGCCATGACTAGTGGCAGCAGCTTCAGCACGAGGTGGAAGTGGATCTTGATCTTTCCCTAATTTTGGAACCTCAACATTTTTGTTCTCCATATTTTAATAGGCACAACTAAAAGGCACCTCAGGTAAACAATGGAGATGGATGGATTGGATACTAGTATACAATTATGGACGGGCTGCCGAGTGCCGACACAGAGGTAGCCACAGCCATGAACTACCGCACTGTACTGTGTCTGCTGCTAATATATAGACTGGTTGATAAAGAGATAGTATACTCGTAACTAGTATGTATGTATAAAGAAAGAAAAAAAAACCACGGTTAGGTGGTATATACAATTATGGACGGGCTGCCGAGTGCCGACACAGAGGTAGCCACAGCCGTGAACTACCGCACTGTACTGTGTCTGCTGCTAATATATAGACTGGTTGATAAAGAGATAGTATACTCGTAACTAGTATGTATGTATAAAGAAAGAAAAAAAAACCACGGTTAGGTGGTATATACAATTATGGACGGGCTGCCGAGTGCCGACACAGAGGTAGCCACAGCCGTGAACTACCGCACTGTACTGTGTCTGCTGCTAATATATAGACTGGTTGATAAAGAGATAGTATACTCGTAACTAGTATGTATGTATAAAGAAAGAAAAAAAAACCACGGTTAGGTGGTATATACAATTATGGACGGGCTGCCGAGTGCCGACACAGAGGTAGCCACAGCCGTGAACTACCGCACTGTACTGTGTCTGCTGCTAATATATAGACTGGTTGATAAAGAGATAGTATACTCGTAACTAGTATGTATGTATAAAGAAAGAAAAAAAAACCACGGTTAGGTGGTATATACAATTATGGACGGGCTGCCGAGTGCCGACACAGAGGTAGCCACAGCCGTGAACTACCGCACTGTACTGTGTCTGCTGCTAATATATAGACTGGTTGATAAAGAGATAGTATACTCGTAACTAGTATGTATGTATAAAGAAAGAAAAAAAAACCACGGTTAGGTGGTATATACAATTATGGACGGGCTGCCGAGTGCCGACACAGAGGTAGCCACAGCCGTGAACTACCGCACTGTACTGTGTCTGCTGCTAATATATAGACTGGTTGATAAAGAGATAGTATACTCGTAACTAGTATGTATGTATAAAGAAAGAAAAAAAAACCACGGTTAGGTGGTATATACAATTATGGACGGGCTGCCGAGTGCCGACACAGAGGTAGCCACAGCCGTGAACTACCGCACTGTACTGTGTCTGCTGCTAATATATAGACTGGTTGATAAAGAGATAGTATACTCGTAACTAGTATGTATGTATAAAGAAAGAAAAAAAAACCACGGTTAGGTGGTATATACAATTATGGACGGGCTGCCGAGTGCCGACACAGAGGTAGCCACAGCCGTGAACTACCGCACTGTACTGTGTCTGCTGCTAATATATAGACTGGTTGATAAAGAGATAGTATACTCGTAACTAGTATGTATGTATAAAGAAAGAAGAAAAAAACACGGTTAGGTGGTATATACAATTATGGACGGGCTGCCGAGTGCCGACACAGAGGTAGCCACAGCCGTGAACTACCGCACTGTACTGTGTCTGCTGCTAATATATAGACTGGTTGATAAAGAGATAGTATACTCGTAACTAGTATGTATGTATAAAGAAAGAAAAAAAAACCACGGTTAGGTGGTATATACAATTATGGACGGGCTGCCGAGTGCCGACACAGAGGTAGCCACAGCCGTGAACTACCGCACTGTACTGTGTCTGCTGCTAATATAGACTGGTTGATAAAGAGATAGTATACTCGTAACTAGTATGTATGTATAAAGAAAGAAAAAAAAACCACGGTTAGGTGGTATATACAATTATGGACGGGCTGCCGAGTGCCGACACAGAGGTAGCCACAGCCGTGAACTACCGCACTGTACTGTGTCTGCTGCTAATATATAGACTTGTTGATAAAGAGATAGTATACTCGTAACTAGTATGTATGTATAAAGAAAGAAAAAAAAACAACGGTTAGGTGGTATATACAATTATGGACGGGCTGCCGAGTGCCGACACAGAGGTAGCCACAGCCGTGAACTACCACACTGTACTGTGTCTGCTGCTAATATATAGACTGGTTGATAAAGAGATAGTATACTCGTAACTAGTATGTATGTATAAAGAAAGAAAAAAAAACCACGGTTAGGTGGTATATACAATTATGGACGGGCTGCCGAGTGCCGACACAGAGGTAGCCACAGCCGTGAACTACCGCACTGTACTGTGTCTGCTGCTAATATAGACTGGTTGATAAAGAGATAGTATACTACTAATATTATATACTGGTGGTCAGGTCACTGGTCACTAGTCACACTGGCAGTGGCACTCCTGCAGCAAAAGTGTGCACTGTTTAATTTTAATATAATATTATGTACTCCTGGCTCCTGCTATAACCTATAACTGGCACTGCAGTAGTGCTCCCCAGTCTCCCCCACAATTATAAGCTGTGTGAGCTGAGCAGTCAGACAGATATATAATATATATAGATGATGCAGCACACTGGCCTGAGCCTGAGCAGTGCACACAGATATGGTATGTGACTGACTGAGTCACTGTGTGTATCGCTTTTTTCAGGCAGAGAACGGATATATTAAATAAACTGCACTGTGTGTCTGGTGGTCACTCACTATATAATATATTATGTACTCCTGGCTCCTGCTATAACCTATAACTGGCACTGCAGTAGTGCTCCCCAGTCTCCCCCACAATTATAAGCTGTGTGAGCTGAGCAGTCAGACAGATATATATAATATTATATATAGATAATAGATGATGCAGCACACTGGCCTGAGCCTGAGCAGTGCACACAGATATGGTATGTGACTGAGTCACTGTGTGCTGTGTATCGCTTTTTTCAGGCAGAGAACGGATTATAAATAAAAGTGGTGGTCACTGGTCACTATCAGCAAAACTCTGCACTGTACACTACTGAGTACTCCTAATGCTCCCCAAAATTAGTAAATCAAGTGTCTCTCTAATCTATTCTAATTCTAAACGGAGAGGACGCCAGCCACGTCCTCTCCCTATCAATCTCAATGCACGTGTGAAAATGGCGGCGACGCGCGGCTCCTTATATAGAATCCGAGTCTCGCGATAGAATCCGAGCCTCGCGAGAATCCGACAGCGTCATGATGACGTTCGGGCGCGCTCGGGTTAACCGAGCAAGGCGGGAAGATCCGAGTCGCTCGGACCCGTGAAAAAAAACATGAAGTTCTGGCGGGTTCGGATTCAGAGAAACCGAAGCCGCTCATCTCTAATTTTAATATTCGATATCTGCTGGTAAGTGCCCTTATGCCCCTTTCAGAACGCCAGCAATAACCCAGGTTATTGCACGGTATTTCAACTCGGGTAGCAAGCAAGGTTGAATATGTGTTCCATGTGACCCGTCACCCGTTCACTGAATAACCCTCCACAGCCTAATCTGATCACTCCCATCCACACACAGGGCCTGATCCTGAGTGGACGCAAGGAAATTTTCACACAGATGTCGCAGAATGCATGCATCAAAAGTTGCAGTATTGAGATGCACAGAATCAGATATGTAGTGTGAGGTCCAGGGTGGTGACTGTGATGTGGTTACTCAGACTCACAGAGAGAGCCTACCTTATGGGCATGTAATGGGAGGTCGCAGGCATGTTGCAGAATTGGTTGTGGGTTCAGACGCACAATGGCGAACATTGGAGTCCACACTCTGGCTAAGACTGCACCTGGAATGGGGCTGATGCAAGCTAAGGTGGTGCATGCATCTCATACATGCTGATTTTCTGGCTGCCCCCTCCGGGAGGTAGCAGCCAGTCCAGCACTGCGAGGGGCGTGGCAGGCGATTCGATGCTGAATAGGGGCATAACAGCTTTGCCACGTTATCGTGGCCCCGCTATGCAATGCGGAGGTTACCGGCATTGTTAGGCAGGGGGCGGAGCCACGATGACACGATTCACGTCATCTCACATACCCAGACATGACGGCTTCGGGAGGATGTGCAAGGTAATGCTGTGGACTGCGGCAAGCTGCAGGGGGGTAACGGGCAGATGGCACCTGGCCGGGAGTCTTGCCTACTCTTCCGGGAGGCCGGGAGCACCACCTGATTTTCGGGAGCCTTCTGGCTGTTCTAGTAGAGTAGGCAAGTATGATGCATCTAAAGATACAACGTGAGGCATTTCAGCGTCTATAGACACTGATAGTGGACGTCTCCATCATTGCAAATTCAGATGCGTGCCACCCTCTAAATACACACACATGTACATCACTATGTCAGACTCAGAATCAGGCTCATAATGTACTCAAAACCCCATTAGTTTTACTTGGCAGGATTAAGGAGCTGTCAGTAGGTCAGATTGGTAAATGGAAACACGAGTAAAGGCAATTAGCAATCAGCAGGGGATAACAAGAAGACTGGAGGACTGCTGGGGAATGTGGGAGCACGAGGCCGGAGGAGGCACAGGAGAAACTTGGGGCTGTATAATAATATTAGGTTTTTTAGCTACAGTATATATGAACTACTGAATGTGAGTTACATGCTGTGAATACTTTATCATTTGTATACTACTTTGCTATATAGCATATCTGTTTATGCTTACTTTGTAACAGCACAGAACATGTGACTTGCTCAGCACATGTTCTCTGCTTAGGATTCTATTTATTTATTGTTTATCTGCCATATTATGCCATGCAATAAGTACTGTAGCTCACACTGCAAATCATATTCTCCTCTAGAGTAATAATTCTCCATGTTTATTAGTATTTTTATTTATTTATTAAGAAATAGAGGGGTCTATGTACTAAGCATTGGAGAGAAATAAAGTGGAGAGAGATAAAGGGCTAGTCAATCAGCTTCTAACTGCCATGTTATAGGCTTCATTTGACAAATGACAGGAGCTGATTGGCTGGTACTTTATCTCTCTACAAGGCTTAGTACATCTGCCCTATTTATACTAGAGATGAGCGGGTTCGGTTCCTCGGAATCCGAACCCGCCCGAACTTCATGATTTTTTACACGGATCCGAGCGACTCGGATCTTCCCGCCTTGCTCGGTTAACCCGAGCGCGCCCGAACGTCATCATGACGCTGTCGGATTCTCGCGAGGCTCGGATTCTATCGCGAGACTCGGATTCTATATAAGGAGCCGCGCGTCGCCGCCATTTTACACGTGCATTGAGATTGATAGTGAGAGGACGTGGCTGGCGTCCTCTCCGTTTAGAGAAGAAATAGATAGGAGAGTGAGAGTGAGACAGTGACACTTCATTTACTGGAGCTTAGGAGGAGTACTCAGACAGAGAGTGCAGAATTTTGCTGATAGTATTAGTTAGTTATACTAGTGACTGACCAGTGACCACCAGTGCAGTTTTATATTATTTAATATAATCCGTTCTCTGCCTGAAAAAACGATACACAGTGACTCAGTCACATACCATATCTGTGCTCAGCCCAGTGTGCTGCATCATCTATGTATAATATCTGACTGTGCTCACACAGCTTAATTGTGGGGGAGACTGGGGAGCAGTTAGGTTATAGCAGGAGCCAGGAGTACATATTAAAATTAAACAGTGCACACTTTTTTTCTGCAGGAGTGCCACTGCCAGTGTGACTGACCAGTGACCTGACCACCAGTATAGTATACTATATTGTATTGTGATTGACTGTCTGCCTGTAAAAGTTAAACACACGTCGTGTGACTTGTGTGGTGTTTTTTTATTCTATAAAATAAAAAACTCATTCTGCTGACAGACAGTGTCCAGCAGGTCCGTCATTATATAATATATACCTGTCCGGCTGCAGTAGTGATATATATATATTTTTTATATCATTATTTATCATCCAGTTGCAGCAGACACAGTACGGTAGTTCACGGCTGTAGCTACCTCTGTGTCGGCACTCGGCAGTCCGTCCATAATTGTATACCACCTACCCGTGGTTTTTTTTTTCTTTCTTCTTTATACATACTACATCTCATTATCATCCAGTCTATATTAGCAGCAGACACAGTACAGTACGGTAGTCCACGGCTGTAGCTACCTCTGTGTCGGCACTCGGCAGTCCGTCCATAATTGTATACCACCTACCCGTGTTTTTTTTTTCTTTCTTCTTTATACATACTACATCTCATTATCATCCAGTCTATATTAGCAGCAGACACAGTACAGTACGGTAGTCCACGGCTGTAGCTACCTCTGTGTCGGCACTCGGCAGTCCGTCCATAATTGTATACCACCTACCCGTGTTTTTTTTTTTCTTTCTTCTTTATACATACTACATCTCATTATCAACCAGTCTATATTAGCAGCAGACACAGTACGGTAGTCCACGGCTGTAGCTACCTCTGTGTCGGCACTCGGCAGTCCGTCCATAATTGTATACCACCTACCCGTGGTTTTTTTTTTCTTTCTTCTTTATACATACTACATCTCATTATCATCCAGTCTATATTAGCAGCAGACACAGTACAGTACGGTAGTCCATGGCTGTAGCTACCTCTGTGTCGGCACTCGGCAGTCCGTCCATAATTGTATACCACCTACCCGTGGTTTTTTTTTCTTTCTTCTTTATACATACTACATCTCATTATCATCCAGTCTATATTAGCAGCAGACACAGTACAGTACGGTAGTCCACGGCTGTAGCTACCTCTGTGTCGGCACTCGGCAGTCCATCCATAATTGTATACCACCTACCCGTGGTTTTTTTTTTCTTTCTTCTTTATACATACTACATCTCATTATCATCCAGTCTATATTATCAGCAGACACAGTACAGTACGGTAGTCCACGGCTGTAGCTACCTCTGTGTCGGCACTCGGCAGTCCGTCCATAATTGTATACCACCTACCCGTGGTTTTTTTTTTCTTTCTTCTTTATACATACTACATCTCATTATCAACCAGTCTATATTAGCAGCAGACACAGTACGGTAGTCCACGGCTGTAGCTACCTCTGTGTCGGCACTCGGCAGTCCGTCCATAATTGTATACCACCTACCCGTGGTTTTTTTTTTCTTTCTTCTTTATACATACTACATCTCATTATCAACCAGTCTATATTAGCAGCAGACACAGTACGGTAGTCCACGGCTGTAGCTACCTCTGTGTCGGCACTCGGCAGTCCGTCCATAATTGTATACCACCTACCCGTGGTTTTTTTTTTCTTTCTTCTTTATACATACTACATCTCATTATCATCCAGTCTATATTAGCAGCAGACACAGTACAGTACGGTAGTCCATGGCTGTAGCTACCTCTGTGTCGGCACTCGGCAGTCCGTCCATAATTGTATACCACCTACCCGTGGTTTTTTTTTTCTTTCTTCTTTATACATACTACATCTCATTATCATCCAGTCTATATTAGCAGCAGACACAGTACAGTACGGTAGTCCACGGCTGTAGCTACCTCTGTGTCGGCACTCGGCAGTCCATCCATAATTGTATACCACCTACCCGTGGTTTTTTTTTTCTTTCTTCTTTATACATACTACATCTCATTATCATCCAGTCTATATTATCAGCAGACACAGTACAGTACGGTAGTCCACGGCTGTAGCTACCTCTGTGTCGGCACTCGGCAGTCCGTCCATAATTGTATACCACCTACCCGTGTTTTTTTTTTTCTTTCTTCTTTATACATACTACATCTCATTATCAACCAGTCTATATTAGCAGCAGACAGTACGGTAGTCCACGGCTGTAGCTACCTCTGTGTCGGCACTCGGCAGTCCGTCCATAATTGTATACCACCTACCCGTGGTTTTTTTTTCCTTTCTTCTTTATACATACTACATCTCATTATCATCCAGTCTATATTAGCAGCAGACACAGTACAGTACGGTAGTCCACGGCTGTAGCTACCTCTGTGTCGGCACTCGGCAGTCCGTCCATAATTGTATACCACCTACCCGTGGTTTTTTTTTTCCTTTCTTCTTTATACATACTACATCTCATTATCATCCAGTCTATATTAGCAGCAGACACAGTACAGTACGGTAGTCCACGGCTGTAGCTACCTCTGTGTCGGCACTCGGCAGTCCGTCCATAATTGTATACCACCTACCCGTGGTTTTTTTTTTCTTTCTTCTTTATACATACTACATCTCATTATCATCCAGTCTATATTAGCAGCAGACACAGTACAGTACGGTAGTCCACGGCTGTAGCTACCTCTGTGTCGGCACTCGGCAGTCCATCCATAATTGTATACTAGTATCCATCCATCTCCATTGTTTACCTGAGGTGCCTTTTAGTTGTGCCTATTAAAATATGGAGAACAAAAATGTTTAGGTTCCAAAATTAGGGAAAGATCAAGATCCACTTCCACCTCGTGCTGAAGCTGCTGCCACTAGTCATGGCCGAGACGATGAAATGCCAGCAACGTCGTCTGCCAAGGCCGATGCCCAATGGCATAGTACAGAGCATGTCAAATCCAAAACACCAAATATCAGTAAAAAAAGGACTCCAAAACCTAAAATAAAATTGTCGGAGGAGAAGCGTAAACTTGCCAATATGCCATTTACCACACGGAGTGGCAAGGAACGGCTGAGGCCCTGGCCTATGTTCATGGCTAGTGGTTCAGCTTCACATGAGGATGGAGGCACTCAGCCTCTCACTAGAAAAATGAAAAGACTCAAGCTGGCAAAAGCAGTAGCACCGCAAAGAACTGTGCGTTCTTCGAAATCCCAAATCCACAAGGAGAGTCCAATTGTGTCGGTTGCGATGCCTGACCTTCCCAACACTGGACGTGAAGAGCATGCGCCTTCCACCATTTGCACGCCCCCTGCAAGTGCTGGTAGGAGCACCCGCAGTCCAGTTCCTGATAGTCAGATTGAAGATGTCAGTGTTGAAGTACACCAGGATGAGGAGGATATGGGTGTTGCTGGCGCTGGGGAGGAAATTGACCAGGAGGATTCTGATGGTGAGGTGGTTTGTTTAAGTCAGGCACCCGGGGAGACACCTGTTGTCCGTGGGAGGAATATGGCCGTTGACATGCCTGGTGAAAATACCAAAAAAATCAGCTCTTCGGTGTGGAAGTATTTCACCAGAAATGCGGACAACATTTGTCAAGCCGTGTGTTCCCTTTGTCAAGCTGTAATAAGTAGGGGTAAGGACGTTAACCACCTCGGAACATCCTCCCTTATACGTCACCTGCAGCGCATTCATAATAAGTCAGTGACAAGTTCAAAAACTTTGGCCGACAGCGGAAGCAGTCCACTGACCAGTAAATCCCTTCCTCTTGTAACCAAGCTCACGCAAACCACCCCACCAACTCCCTCAGTGTCAATTTCCTCCTTCCCCAGGAATGCCAATAGTCCTGCAGGCCATGTCACTGGCAATTTTGACGAGTCCTCTCCTGCCTGGGATTCCTCCGATGCATCCTTGCGTGTAACGCCTACTGCTGCTGGCACTGCTGTTGTTGCTGCTGGGAGTCGATGGTCATCCCAGAGGGGATGTCGTAAGCCCACTTGTACTACTTTCAGTAAGCAATTGACTGTCCAACAGTCCTTTGCGAGGAAGATGAAATATCACAGCAGTCATCCTGCTGCAAAGCGGATAACTGAGGCCTTGACAACTATGTTGGTGTTAGACGTGCGTCCGGTATCCGCCGTTAGTTCACAGGGAACTAGACAATTTATTGAGGCAGTGTGCCCCCGTTACCAAATACCATCTAGGTTCCACTTCTCTAGGCAGGCGATACCGAGAATGTACACGGACGTCAGAAAAAGACTCACCAGTGTCCTAAAAAATGCAGTTGTACCCAATGTCCACTTAACCACGGACATGTGGACAAGTGGAGCAGGGCAGGGTCAGGACTATATGACTGTGACAGCCCACTGGGTAGATGTATGGACTCCCGCCGCAAGAACAGCAGCGGCGGCACCAGTAGCAGCATCTCGCAAACGCCAACTCTTTCCTAGGCAGGCTACGCTTTGTATCACCGCTTTCCAGAATACGCACACAGCTGAAAACCTCTTACGGCAACTGAGGAAGATCATCGCGGAATGGCTTACCCCAATTGGACTCTCCTGTGGATTTGTGGCATCGGACAACGCCAGCAATATTGTGTGTGCATTAAATATGGGCAAATTCCAGCACGTCCCATGTTTTGCACATACCTTGAATTTGGTGGTGCAGAATTTTTTAAAAAACGACAGGGGCATGCAAGAGATGCTGTCGGTGGCCAGAAGAATTGCGGGACACTTTCGGCGTACAGGCACCACGTACAGAAGACTGGATCACCACCAAAAACTACTGAACCTGCCCTGCCATCATCTGAAGCAAGAAGTGGTAACGAGGTGGAATTCAACCCTCTATATGCTTCAGAGGTTGGAGGAGCAGCAAAAGGCCATTCAAGCCTATACAATTGAGCACGATATAGGAGGTGGAATGCACCTGTCTCAAGTGCAGTGGAGAATGATTTCAACGCTGTGCAAGGTTCTGATGCCCTTTGAACTTGCCACACGTGAAGTCAGTTTAGACACTGCCAGCCTGAGTCAGGTCATTCCCCTCATCAGGCTTTTGCAGAAGAAGCTGGAGACATTGAAGGAGGAGCTAACACGGAGCGATTCCGCTAGGCATGTGGGACTTGTGGATGGAGCCCTTAATTCGCTTAACAAGGATTCACGGGTGGTCAATCTGTTGAAATCAGAGCACTACATTTTGGCCACCGTGCTCGATCCTAGATTTAAAACCTACCTTGGATCTCTCTTTCCGGCAGACACAAGTCTGCTGGGGTTGAAAGACCTGCTGGTGAGAAAATTGTCATTTAAGCGGAACGCGACCTGTCAACATCTCCTCCTTCACATTCTCCCGCAACTGGGGGTGCGAGGAAAAGGCTCAGAATTCCGAGCCCACCCGCTGGCGGTGATGCAGGGCAGTCTGGAGCGACTGCTGATGCTGACATCTGGTCCGGACTGAAGGACCTGACAACGATTACGGACATGTCGTCTACTGTCACTGCATATGATTCTCTCAACATTGAAAGAATGGTGGAGGATTATATGAGTGACCGCATCCAAGTAGGCACGTCACACAGTCCGTACTTATACTGGCAGGAAAAAGAGGCAATTTGGAGGCCCTTGCACAAACTGGCTTTATTCTACCTAAGTTGCCCTCCCACAAGTGTGTACTCCGAAAGAGTGTTTAGTGCCGCCGCTCACCTTGTCAGCAATCGGCGTACGAGGTTACATCCAGAAAATGTGGAGAAGATGATGTTCATTAAAATGAATTATAATCAATTCCTCCGCGGAGACATTGACCAGCAGCAATTGCCTCCACAAAGTACACAGGGAGCTGAGATGGTGGATTCCAGTGGGGACGAATTGATAATCTGTGAGGAGGGGGATGTACACGGTGATATATCGGAGGATGATGATGAGGTGGACATCTTGCCTCTGTAGAGCCAGTTTGTGCAAGGAGAGATTAATTGCTTCTTTTTTGGGGGGGGTCCAAACCAACCCGTCATATCAGTCACAGTCGTGTGGCAGACCCTGTCACTGAAATGATGGGTTGGTTAAAGTGTGCATGTCCTGTTTTGTTTATACAACATAAGGGTGGGTGGGAGGGCCCAAGGACAATTCCATCTTGCACCTCTTTTTTCTTTTATTTTTCTTTGCGTCATGTGCTGTTTGGGGAGGGTTTTTTGGAAGGGACATCCTGCGTGACACTGCAGTGCCACTCCTAGATGGGCCCGGTGTTTGTGTCGGCCACTAGGGTCGCTTATCTTACTCACACAGTCAGCTACCTCATTGCGCCTCTTTTTTTCTTTGCGTCATGTGCTGTTTGGGGAGGGTTTTTTGGAAGGGACATCCTGCGTGACACTGCAGTGCCACTCCTAGATGGGCCCGGTGTTTGTGTCGGCCACTAGGGTCGCTTATCTTACTCACACAGTCAGCTACCTCATTGCACCTCTTTTTTTCTTTGCGTCATGTGCTGTTTGGGGAGGGTTTTTTGGAAGGGCCATCCTGCGTGACACTGCAGTGCCACTCCTAGATGGGCCCGGTGTTTGTGTCGGCCACTAGGGTCGCTTATCTTACTCACACAGTCAGCTACCTCATTGCGCCTCTTTTTTTCTTTGCGTCATGTGCTGTTTGGGGAGGGTTTTTTGGAAGGGACATCCTGCGTGACACTGCAGTGCCACTCCTAGATGGGCCCGGTGTTTGTGTCGGCCACTAGGGTCGCTTATCTTACTCACACAGTCAGCTACCTCATTGCGCCTCTTTTTTTCTTTGCGTCATGTGCTGTTTGGGGAGGGTTTTTTGGAAGGGCCATCCTGCGTGACACTGCAGTGCCACTCCTAGATGGGCCCGGTGTTTGTGTCGGCCACTAGGGTCGCTTATCTTACTCACACAGTCAGCTACCTCATTGCGCCTCTTTTTTTCTTTGCGTCATGTGCTGTTTGGGGAGGGTTTTTTGGAAGGGACATCCTGCGTGACACTGCAGTGCCACTCCTAGATGGGCCCGGTGTTTGTGTCGGCCACTAGGGTCGCTTATCTTACTCACACAGCGACCTCGGTGCAAATTTTAGGACTAAAAATAATATTGTGAGGTGTGAGGTATTCAGAATAGACTGAAAATGAGTGGAAATTATGGTTTTTGAGGTTAATAATACTTTGGGATCAAAATGACCCCCAAATTCTATGATTTAAGCTGTTTTTTAGGGTTTTTTGAAAAAAACACCCGAATCCAAAACACACCCGAATCCGACAAAAAAAATTCGGTGAGGTTTTGCCAAAACGCGGTCGAACCCAAAACACGGCCGCGGAACCGAACCCAAAACCAAAACACAAAACCCGAAAAATTTCCGGCGCTCATCTCTAATTTATACATATTACAAAGCGCATTACAGTGGTTATTATAATACAATCTGACTGATTTCTCGTGTTGGGTCTAATCTTCCATTTGAGTAGATGTCACTTGTATTCTACAGGTTGCATCCTGTTGGTGGGTATAAAGCTAGATGCTGCTAGGGCAGCGCTTCCCAAACTTTCTTGACTCACAGCGCCTTAAGGTGGGTACACACTGGACGATATATATCGGGCGTTCTCTTGAACGGCCGATATATTGTGGATCCGTCGGCGGCGGCTGGTGGTGATTGACAGCTGAACTGGGCGGTGTGTATGCTCAACACACTGCCCGATCCGTCCATAGATATATCTGCCGATCAATTGATCGGCAGATATATCTGTCAGTGTGTACCCACCTTAAGAGTATCAGCACTTTTTTCACTGCTCCCCTAGGCCAAATGTTTATAAGGGAAGGATGTATCAATAAAGAAAACAAAATGCTGTAAAACCCCAAATTACAGACTTTTTTTTTAGGTTTACCACCAGATTCAGACTCGTTCCCAAACCAGATAGTTTGTGTACAAGTCCGATAGTAGGGGAACTGCACATGCGTAGAATCGGCCCTGTGTCCTTGCACGCAGGCCCCCTAAGCCCAAGCCTGACTGGGGTGGCGACCAGGGCTGTTCCACAAAACTGAAGCATTTTGCCTCTGTTTTGTGGCAGTGTAAGCATTTATACCCCTTTCAGACTAGCAAAAATGTCCCGGATTATTGCACGTGAACGCACATCAACCCAGGATTTTGCCTAGTCATGAAGCCGGAATCAACCCGAGATGCGTGCAGTGTGAATGCGTAAGACGGGTTAAGGTGACCCGGCACCCGTTCTCTGCACAGGAGGAGGCGGCGCTTGGAGATTGTCATCTCCAAGCGCTGCCTCCTGTAGCGTTGGCGGTAACGTCACTAACCAGGCAACATGCCGGGTCGGGCTGCACGTCTGAAAGGGGTCTCAAGCCAGGTCGCACCTGGGAAACACCTGTGTACACATTCTCAGGTGCGACCCAGCTGTGTCAGTCTGAAAGGGGTATTATTATTTGGTCTTGGCTGCGGACCTGAAGGTTTCTCAGGTGACCAATTGTCCTGCAGATGATCCGATGCTGAACCCTCAGACGCAGCAGCAGATCACAGAAGCCGGCAGGAGGCATCTATTTACACCAGATGCCAAGTGCTGCTTTTGCATATTAGTCGTACAGTATTGATACCATGCAACTATGAACACGGCCTTACATATGGTTCCCCATAAGGATAAAGTGGTCCGCACTACAAGCCCAATTCTATGGGACTGTGATGTGCCCATATGAAGCAAGCTCCAGAATGTGTAACTAGTGTCAAAGTGGAAACGTAAAATGCATCCAGTAAACAGATATTGGATTTTGCTACCAAATGCAAAGTAGGAAGTCAATCTACCTCACTCCCCCATGCAACTAACAGGAGCAGATATATGACAGAAGGTGTGGCTTCACTGCGAGTACAAAAAACACAAAAACAACAGTGCACAATTCACGTATAACAGTTTATGGTCAGAGAGTGTAGATAATAAGGTGAAAATTCAGGGGTGAATTTAATGCCCTTTCTATGTTTGGTTTATCCCTTCATCAAGACTAAAGGGCCCTACACATTTAACGATCCGCCGCCGAGCTGCCCGTCGGCGGATACAGCCGACGGGCGACCTGGCGGCAGGGAAGCAGTGACGGGGGGAGTAAAGTTTCTTCACACACACCCACCCCCCCCCCCCCCCCCCCCTCGTCACACGGCTCCATTGCAGTGCAGGCAAATATGGACGAGATCGTCCATATTGGCCTGCATGTACAGCCGATGGGGCACCAGCGATGAACGAGCGCGGGGCCGCACATCGTTCATCGCTGGAGCCTCCACACTCAAAGATATGAACAGTATCTCGTTCATTAATGAACAAGATCGTTCATATCTTTGACTTTTATCACCCAGTGTGTAGGGCCTATAAGTCCAATTCTGTGTATTTCACGCTCTTCACACTTGTATACAGCAGTGCACAACTCATTATACCCAGCAATCCCCAAAATGGTCTAACCACCCAACCCAACAGGTTCCAGATAATAATAATTTGGAGGTGAAGAGGGAAAAAAAAAAAAATAGGAAAAATCTAATATCCCTGAATGCATCTAATATAGGGCCCGATTCAGACCTGATCGCTGTTGTGCGAAATCGCACAGTGGGTGATTATCGAATGACTGCGCATGTGTATGCACCGCAATGCACAGGCACGACGCCAAACTGATACAGGATGCAGCAAAAATTTTGATTGCAAGGCGTTCGCCAGGTGATTGACAGAAAGAAAACATTTGGGCGTGGTAACTGCCCATTATCTGGGAGTGTCAGGAAAAACGCAGGCGTCCCAAGCGTTTTCAGGGAGGGTATGTGACGTCAGCTCCGCCCCCGATCACCCTGATTCTGTCGCACTGTAGGAGTAAGTCCTGGGCTGCGCACAGACTGCACATACTGGAAAAATCATTGGATGGTGAGTGAGTTGCGGACGGATTTGCAGATGTCTGCTGCCTGGCAAAGTTTTCGCACGGCATTCACACACTTACACGGGGCGGGTGTTTACTCTCCCTGGGCGGCGACTATCTCTGCAAATTTGCAGCACAGCGAGGGTCTGAATTAGGCCGATAGTAATCTGTACTTTTGGTAAGTGCTGGCTGTGCTGACAGCACCCACAAAAGTGACACACAAAATATTACTGCGATGTAGGTTTAGTTATGTTCAGTATCACATAGAAATAAATATCAGAATAACACAGGCACAGATAATAACTTGTACGCAAATGTTTGTTCCATTTTCATAAAGAAATCACTTTTCTGATTCTGTATAAATGGTACATGTCTGAAAATAGCTGTTTAGTCACATGTATGAATAGACCATTAAGCCTGCACATTTCCAGCAGTCAATATGACTAATACCTGACATGCAGCGCATACTGTACAAGTCATTCTCATTTGACTTGGTGAGTAAGAATTTTACTTCACTGAAAGCCGACTGAGGAATTTACATAAAAGAACAATAGCACAGAATGTTTTTCTAACACAGGTAAGAAAATCATATTTTCAAAGCTAATATAAGCAGAGATTCAGCCCCTTCATAACAACCGTATCTCCAGTTGATGACATCACTAGAAATGGGAGGAGCCTGGCTACATCACTGTCTTAAGGTGCGAACACACTATGCAATATCGCATACAATCCGACTGATATCGGCCGGTTCGTTGCGATATTGTATAGTGTGTGTATATGCTTGATACAGGATACGATGCGCGATCCCACGGTTCATATCCTGCATCGCAAGTTGGAAACATGCAATATTGCTTATGACCGCCATGCTGCTGAATGCAGCATTGCCCCGCTCCTCCCCCCCTTCGCAGCTGACATCGGCAAGTGTCTATTACTTGATGTCGGGGCCCCATCGCAATCGATGGTGCATTGAGCAAAAATTGTTCTGATGTGTATCCTGAAGCTTTGCTTCTAAGGGGTCAATCCTATTCCTACAGATGGAGCCCCGCTCATCTAGCCTTCTCTGCTGCGCCTAGGTGCACCATGATTTATTAGCATAAGCCTTTCATCTATTGTTCTCAGCTACAATACAATACAGAGAGAACAATACAGCAGGGGATTTAGGGGGGTTTTCCGAGTTGATCGCTAGCTGAAAATGTTCGCTGCGCAGCAATGATGCAAAAAAATGGCACCTCTGCGCATGCGTATGCGGCGCAATGCGCACGTGCGACGTACTTTCACAACGGCCGATGAAGTTTCACACAAGGTCTAGCGAAGTTTTTCAGTCGCACTGCTGGCCGCAGAGTGAATGACATGAAGTGGGAGTTTCTGGGTGTTAACTGACCGTTTTCAGGGAGTGTTCGAACAAACGCAGTCGTGCCAGGAAAAACGCAGGCGTGGCTGGGTGGACGCAGGGCGTGTTTGTGATGTCAAAACAGGAACTGAACAGTCTGAAGTGATCGCAAACGCTGAGTAGGTATGAAGCTACTCTGAAACTGCACAAAAAATTTTTGCATCCACTGTGCGATCCTTTCGTTCGCACTTCTGCTAAGCTAAAATACACTCCTAGTGGGCGGTGGCTTAGCGTTTGCACGACTGCTAAAAACAGCTAGCTAGCGATCAACTCGGAATGACCCCCTAAGTCATTACAGCAGGGGATTAAGTCTGACTGCCCTGGCTCAGTTAATCCTAGTAAAGGGATAGATGAGGATGGCTCCATCTGTATCATGAAACTTGCATAGAAATATACAGTAGAATTTGACGACAGATAAGAACCTCTTGGCCATCTGATCTGCCCTTTTTCATTTATCCTTTTGGCAACATAGAAACATAGAATTTGATGGCAGATGTGAACCACTTGGCCCATCTAGTCTGCCCCTTTTTTGTTCATTAGGTCTCTGTAAGGATAACAAAAATCAAGTTTTAAACTTAGATATAAAGGCATTTGTAATAGTGTCTGAGTTTGCTGGAAGTGCAGGATGCCGGGCGATCTAGGACGTTTTTTTAAAGGGGCAATCATATACAAGGCAAAACCATGTATTGTAAATGATTGCCGCTTTTAAAAAAAAACATCCGGGATCGGGCAGCATCCTGCACCTCCAGCAAACTTGGACGTTATTACATATGCCTATTACAATTAGTCTCAATCTAAGCCTACCTATAAACCTATCTCACGTTCTAAAGTTATAAAGAAGCACTGGGTTTCTATAATGGGTGCAGTGTGTGCGGTGCACACGGGCCCCTGAGTCCAGAGGGGGCCCCCACCGCACACTGCACCCATTTGTAAAATACTTACCCCTCCGAAGTCCAGCGCCGGCATCCATAGCGCCACTAGAACACAGTGAAAATGGCCCAGCGGCCATTTTCACGGCGTTCTGCGCATGCGCAGTAGAGAGATCTCAGGTAAAATGGCCGCCGCACCATTTTCCCGGAGATCTGCGCATGCGCAGTAGAGTCTGAGCCCTCTAGTGCTCAGACTCTACGGCGCTCCGGGCAGAGTGGAGGGGGCCCGACGGAGGAGGCTGAACACGGGCCTCCTCCTCTCTTAAAACGCCCCTGTAAAGAAGCTTTGCTTCTAAGGGATGAATCCTATTCCAATCATGAAACTCGCATACATTGCAGCAAATAGAAATGCCAATTTCCAGCAAGGATGCATGACGTTCAAGCATACAGCGAACTGGGAGAAGGGCATGAAAAAAGTGGGCAAGCTATCCTGGACCAGAAGAGATTTGCAATGAAGATAGCAGGACCATGTAGAAGACTAAAGGAAATAACTGGAGGATTCTAAAAGGTGTCAAACAGCTGATCTGTGCACTTTTTATTATTGGTGTAAAAATGATAGCAAGCGTTTTTCATCAAATTAATGCATCACAGTATTTTGGGTACAGAACAATGGCCCTCATTCCGAGTTGTTCGCTCGTTATTTTCCTTCGCATCGGTGCGATTTTCCGCTAACTGCGCATGCGCAATGTTCGCACTGCGGCTGCATCAAGTAAATTTGCTAAGAAGTTTGGTATTTTACTCACGGCATTACGAGGATTTTTCTTCGTTCTGGTGATCGGAGTGTGATTGACAGGAAGTGGGTGTTTCTGGGCGGAAACTGGGCGTTTTATGGGTGTGTGTGAAAAAACGCTGCCGTTTCTGGGGAAAACGCGGGAGTGGCTGGAGAAACGGGGGAGTGCCTGGGCGAACGCTGGGTGTGTTTGTGACGTCAAACCAGGAACGAAACTGACTGAACTGATCGCAGTGGCAGAGTAAGTCTCGAGCTACTCAGAAACTGCTAAGAAATTTCTATTCGCAATTTTGCGAATCTTTCGTTCGCAATTCTGCTAAGCTAAGATTCACTCCCAGAGGGCGGCGGCTTAGCGTGTGCACTGCTGCGAAAAGCGGCTAGCAAGCGAACAACTCGGAATGAGGGCCAATGTCTGATTTTTCAGTGTTTTATAAAAGTTTGTAAAATGTTGGTAATAAACGTTGAATTCCCATCTACACGCTCAAATACCCTTTTCCCATCAATACAAAAATCTCCACTTACACTTCCAACATCATTTAACCTATTATTGAGCTTTCCAGAGAAAATCACCTGAAAACTGACTTTCTATTACGTCCTTGAGGATGTTGGGGACACCAAAAGAACCATGGGATATAGACGGATCCGCAGGAGACATGGGCACTTTAAGACTTTCAAAGGGGGCGTGACCTGGCTCCTCCCTCTATATCCCTCCCCAGACTCAGTTTAGAAAATGTGCCCTGCGAGATGGTGGCACTCGGGGGAGCTCTTAGAGTTTCTCTGAAAAGACTTAATGTTAGGTTTTTTTATTTTGGGGATATCTGCTGGCTACAGACTCCCTGCTTCGTGGGAAAGAAGGGAGAGCAGTCTAGACCCACTTCTAATGAGTTTCAGGGCTCTGCTGCTGCTGACAGGATGCCTTCAGCTCCTGAGGGGAGATGAACGCCGGGCTCTCCTGGATGCTCGCTCCCACAGCTTGCCGTCCCCACTTTTCAAGCCAGAAGTCAGAAGACAGGTGAGTATGTGAGGAAAACACATCTTCTCTTCAGCAAAGACGGCATATAGAGGTACCGCGCAGCATGATTTGCTCAGTGCGCGCCAGGCTCCCGGACTGGGTGCAGGGCGCTGGGGGGGGGGGCGCCCTGGGGAGCTAAAAATACCTCATAAATAAGGCTGGCATATCTGTAAAGTGCCCTGGCACTGCCCGCAAACCCCCGCAAGGATAAACATGTAAAAATAAGCGGGAAGAAGCGCGCCATGTTGAGGGCGGGGCTTCTTCCTCCAGGCTCACTCAGCGCCATTTCCTCCTCCAAGCAGCAGCGCTGGTCCTTCCTCACAGCAGACAAGTACCAGGGGCTATTAAAACGAGGGGGGGGGGGGGGCAGATTATTTCTATACAGATATATAGCGCTGCAGCTCTGTGACACTTGAGGGTGTTTTCAGACCTGCACTTTGGCGCTGGGGTGTGAGCTGGCTCCTTTCCTTTTGTTCCCTCACAGGCTTTTCTTTGGGTGCTGTTAGGGAGACAACATGTCTGAGGCAGATTTTTACTCTCAAGGGGATAATTTATTGGGGACACCAAATGTTTTTGGGGTCCTGTCGGCACCGCCGACGGCTGATTGGTTAACTGCTTTAAATGCTTTAAATGCTAATGTTACACTGTTAAATGAAAAGTTTACTGAATCTGACTCTCAACTGCAGATTTGGAAGAAATCAGTAGATGACGCTTTATTTCAAGGTTCACTGAAACGTAGTGTTGACCAATTAGATGACACAGATACCGACACGGACTCTGATACCGGTGCCGATTATGCTGATTCTAGGTTAGATCCTAAATTGGCTAAGAGTATTCAATATATGATTGTGGCTGTCAAAGACATATTACGTAGTGACGAGGACCCCTTTACACCAGAAACGAGGGTCCTTATTTTCAAAGAAAAGAGACGCTCGGTTTCTTTTCCTCCTTGTTTTGAACTAAATGACCTTTTTGATGGCATTTGGAATACACCTGATAAGAAATTTCTCATTCCTAATAGGATCAAGGTGGCATACCCCTTTCCCGCGGCGGATAGGGATAAGTGGGAAATACCACCCACAGTAGACAAAGCCCGAGCACGCTTGTCTAAACAGGCTACGCTCCCTGCGGCTCAGTCGACGACTCTTAAGGAGCCGGCTGATCGTAAGCAGGAGGCAACTTTAAAAGCTATTTTTACTACCTCGGGGACGCAGCTTAGACCACTTATTGCGTCAGCGTGGGTTAGTAGCGCCATTGAAAAATGGTCTGAAAGTTTATCTGCAGATTTAGATACTCTGGATAGGGATAGCATCCTAAGGACGCTTGGTTACATCAGGGACGCGGCTGCGTACTTGAAAGAGGCTGCAAGAGATGCTGGCCTCCTGGGGGGTAAGGCTAATTCTATGTCAATTGCGGCTAGGCGTGCGCTATGGACTCATCAATGGAATGCTGACGCTAGTTCCAAGAAAAATATGGAGTCCCTTCCCTTTAAGGGTGGGGAACTGTTTGGTGACGGCCTTGCTGATTTAGTATCAGCGGCCACAGCGGGTAAATCTACTTATTTACCTAATGCTCCTGCGCAACAGAAGAAACCGCACTATCAAATGCAGTCCTTTCGGCCCAATAAATATAGAAAAGGCCGAGGTAACTTCTTCCTCGCTACCAGAGGTAGAGGAAGGGGCAAGAGAACTCCCGCCTCCTCGAGTTCACAAGAGCAGAAGTCTTCCCCGGCTTCCGCCAAATCCACCGCATGACGCCAGGTCTCCCTTACAGGAGACCGCACCGGTGGGGGCACGTCTAAGGCTTTTCAGTCAGGTTTGGGTTCGTTCGGACCTGGAACCTTGGGTGTTACAAATTGTGACCCAAGGGTACAAACTGGAATTCCAAGACGTTCCCCCTCGCCGTTTTTTCAAATCACCCTTACCAGTTTCGCATCCAGACAGAGTTCTATTCTGTGGAGCAATACAAAAATTATGTCAAAATCAGGTTGTGATCCCGGTCCCCCAGGCGCAACAAGGGGAAGGGTTTTATTCAAGCCTATTTGTAGTGCCGAAGCAGGATGGCTCGGTACGACCAATCCTCAACCTAAAATCTCTAGATTTTTTCCTGAAGAAATTCAAATTCAAGATGGAGTCTCTCCGAGCGGTGATCTCCAGCCTGGAGCAGGGGGAATTCATGGTGTCTTTGGACATAAAGGATGCCTACCTTCATGTTCCCATTTATCCCCCTCATCAGAGTTATCTCCGGTTTGCAGTCCAGGATACTCATTACCAATTTCAGACGTTGCCGTTTGGCCTGGCCACGGCTCCGAGGATTTTCACAAAAGTTATGGTAGAAATGATGGTTCTCAGAAAAAGGAGAGTTACAATTATCCCGTACTTGGACGATCTCCTGATAAAGGCGAGGTCCAAGGAAAAACTGGTACAGGACATTGCACTGTCTCTGTCACTTCTACAACAGCACGGCTGGCTCTTGAACCTGCCGAAATCACACTTAATTCCAACAACCCGGTTGGCATTTTTGGGTATGATTCTGGACACAGTCCAGCTGAGAGTGTTCCTCCCTCCGGAGAAAGCACTGGAAATTCAGAGTTTGGTAAAACTCATTCTGAAACCACCAACTGTCACCATTCATCAATGCATTCGATTGCTGGGGAAGATGGTGGCGGCATACGAGGCCCTCCAATTCGGAGGGTCCATGCCAGAGTGTTTCAGTGGGACCTGCTGGACAAATGGTCCGGATCCCACCTTCATATGCACCGGAGGATAGTTCTATCCCCCAACACCAGAATCTCACTCCTGTGGTGGCTACACAGCTCTCATCTCTTAGAAGGACGCAGATTCGGGATCCAAGACTGGATCCTAGTGACCACAGATGCAAGTCTCCGGGGTTGGGGAGCAGTCACACAAGGGGTGACCTTCCAAGGAAGATGGTCAAGTCAGGAAACTCTTCTTCACATAAACGTGCTGGAAGTTAGGGCCATTTACAACGGCCTTCTACAAGCGGAGCATCTTCTTCAAAACCGGCCTGTCCTGATCCAATCGGACAATGTGACAGCAGTAGCGTACATAAACCGCCAAGGCGGCACAAAGATTCTTCGCTGGGCAGAGACTCGGGTAAGCGCTCTGTCGGCAATTTTCCTTCCGGGAGTGGACAACTGGGAAGCAGACTTCCTCCGCAGACACGATCTACATCCAGGAGAGTGGAGCCTCCATCAGGAGGTCTTCTCCCTACTAACGAATCTATGGGGGGTTCCCCACATAGACATGGCGGTGTCCCGCCACAACAAAAAACTACTAAAGTATTGTTCCCGGTCCAGGGACCCTCAGGCGGCGGCAGTGGATGCACTGTCGTCACCTTGGGTGTATCCGTTGGTGTACGTTTTCCCTCCGCTTCCTCTTATTCCAAAGGTTCTGAGAATCCTAAGAAAATCACAGATTCCAGCGCTCCTTGTAGTTCCAGACTGGCCAAGGACAATTTGGTACCCGGATCTTCAGGAGTTGTTAGTTGAAGATCCATGGCCTCTTCCTCTTCGCAAGGATCTGCTGCGGCAGGGGCCGTTCGGCTATCAAGACTTACAGCGGCTACGTTTGACGGCATGGCGGTTGAACACCAGATTTTAGCCCATAAGGGTATTCCCGATGAAGTCATCCCCACTCTTATCCTTGCTAGGAAGGGTGTGACGTCGAAAAACTATCACCGTATTTGGAGGAAATATATTTCCTGGTGCGAGTCCAAGAAAGCTCCAGTGGAGAAGTTTGACCTTGGACGTTTTCTCCATTTTCTACAAAATGGAGTGGATGCGGGCCTTAAATTAGGCTCCATAAAAGTGCAGATTTCTGCTTTGTCAATTTTCTTTCAGAAACAATTGGCCTCACTTCCTGAGGTGCCACCTGTGGCACCTTGGGACCTTAATGTGGTTTTGACATTCCTAAAATCACATTGGTTTGAACCTTTAAGTAAAGTGGAGTTGAAATTCCTCACTTGGAAGGTTGTCATTTTGTTTGCATTGGCATCCGCAAGGCGGGTGTCTGAATTGGCGGCCTTGTCTCACAAGAGCCCTTATTTGATCTTCCATGAAGATAGGGCAGAATTGAGAACTCGGCAACAATTTCTGCCAAAGGTGGTTTCCTCTTTTCATATTAACCAAGCTATTGTGGTGCCAGTGGCTACTGGCACTTTGGCTGAGGAAAAGTCTCTGGATGTCGTCAGAGCTTTGAAAATTTACGTTGCCAGAACAGCTCCAGTTAGAAAAACAGAGTCTCTGTTTGTGCTATATGCTCCCAATAAACTTGGGTATCCTGCTTCCAAGCAGACCATTGCCCGCTGGATATGTCACACGATTCAGCAGGCTCATTCCACGGCAAGTTTGCCATTACCTAAATCGGTAAAAGCCCATTCCACTAGGAAGGTGGGCTCTTCCTGGGCGGCTGCCCGGGGTGTCTCGGCATTACAACTTTGCCGAGCTGCTACTTGGTCGGGGTCAAACACGTTTGCTAAGTTTTACAAATTTGATACCTTGGCCGATGAAGACCTAAAGTTTGGTCAATCGGTGCTGCAGAGTCATCCGCACTCTCCCGCCCGTTATAGAGCTTTGGTATAATCCCATGGTTCTTTTAGTGTCCCCAACATCCTCAAGGACGTAATAGAAAACAGGATTTTAATACCTACCGGTAAATCCTTTTCTATTAGTCCGTAGAGGATGTTGGGCGCCCGTCCCAGTGCGTACTGTATCTGCAGTTTAGTTCTGGTTACACACAGGTTGTGTTATGGTTTCTTCAGCTTGTTGCTGAATTTTGTTCATGTCCGTTGGCATGTGTTCAGTTGAATGCCATGTTATTCGGCATGTTTATGGCGTGAGCTGGTATGATGCTCACCTTGTTGTTAATTCCTTTCCTCAAAATGTCCATCTCTCCGGGCACAGTTCCAAACTGAGTCTAGGGAGGGATATAGAGGGAGGAGCCAGGTCACGCCCCCTTTGAATGTCTTAAAGTGCCCATGTCTCCTGCGGATCCGTCTATAGCCCATGGTTCTTTTGGTGTCCCCAACATCCTCTACGGACTTATAGAAAAGGATTTACCGGTAGGTATTAAAATCCTGTTTTATTGTGCAAATGTTGCTATTTGACTCTACTGTACCAAGCACATGATTATTCATTGGGAGGGTGTGCCAGAGGTTCTGTACTCTGGCCTGATTCAGAGTTATACACTAATACAATTGTAAGTGCGATTTTCTCAGCTTTGCAATTGCTGTTATCCGTAAGTGAAGCTACCATGCGTAATTGAAAAGAGATGCCAACCTGAAACTAGCGCAACTCATTAGCAATTGTATACACATATGCAGTTTATACACAAGAACATGGAACATCGTGCTTAAGGGTAGGCCAATGGATAAGCAAACGCAGGCGCCATGTTTCTGTATTTAATATCTTGCAGCTGATTTCAAGTACAGTCCCCGAAAACGGTATTGACATGCCTGCATTTTTGCAACCACTCCACGTTACCTCCCCCAAACGGTCACTTCCTGACTATCACTTTACGATGAAATCCTCATTGCTAGTGGGATTGCTGCAACACCCTGGTGTGTGCACAGTGCACTTGCAGCGCATGCGCAGTCTGACGAAAATCACTCAGTTGCGTGGAACATTGTCATTGTGTCCATCTCTGAATCAAGCCCTCTGTCCTGACATTTTTAACTTAAAATAAGGATTGCTCAGCACAACACAAATGGCATTTGCAATTCAATTCCAATCTCGCAGTGCAAATTCACTTTCTTATTTGCAGGCTACTGAGCAGGGGCAGATTGGGAACTACAAGTGACCCTGTGAAATTTTGTAGAAGTGGACGGACATGGGCAGCACAAGAGGTATAACATGCAGTGTAGCCATGGCAGCATCACTGGATGGCAGATTGCTGTCCTGCAGAGATGGAATAACAGAATGAATGGGGGACAATGCAGTGTAATGAGTGCGGCGGTGGGCTGCCTGTCATGTGGGGGGTGGGGCCACATGACAATACACAAAACAGGCCCCACAGACACGTCAACCTACCAGGAATCTTCCTGGTGGGCCCAGAGGCACTGGGGCCCGCCTCTGTCCAGGGGCCCAAGCATGTAATGAGTCAAACTGACTCATTACATGCCGCTGTGCGCTGCGGGCAACCGCTGCCCGCAGCGCACAGCCGCCCGGAGAGGAGAGGAGCAGCGGCACTGACGGGGGAAGGAGGAGGAGGGAGGTGAAGGAGGGAGCCGCAGCAGCGCTTTGTTACTGGTGGAGGCGCTGCTGCTGCTGCCCCTCTGCTTCACTATAGGCTGTCTTCCGAGAACAGCCTATAGGGAAGCAGAGGGGCAGCAACAGCAGCGCCTCCACCAGTAACAAAGCGCTGCTGCGGCTCCCTTCTTCACCTCCGTCCTCCACCTCCTCTACTGCCCGGGAATCGTCTGACGCTGCACCAAGGAGCCTGAGCCGGCGGAGAGGGTACGTATAATTCTTCTTTCTTTCTTTTTCTCTTTTTCTTTCTTTCTTTCTTTCTTTCTTTCTTTCTTTCTTTCTTTCTTTCTTTCTTTCTTGGGCCTGCCTGCCGCTATGTGTAAAAATGGGGAATCAGCCTGCCACAATGTGTAAAAAGGGGGGACTGCCTGACGTAATGTGTAAAAAGGGGGAATCAGCCTGCCGCAATGTGTAAAAAGGGGTGACTGCCTGACGCTATGTGTAAAAAGGGGGAATCAGCCTGCCGCAATGTGTAAAAAGGGGGGACTGCGTGACGTAATGTGTAAAAAGGGGGAATCAGCCTGCCGCAATGTGTAAAAAGGGGGAATCTGCCTGCCGCAATGTGTAAAAAGGGGGGACTGCCTGACGTAATGTGTAAAAAGGGGGAATCAGCCTGCCGCAATGTGTAAAAATGGGGGACTGCCTGCCGCTATGTGTAAAAAGGGGTAATCTGCCTGCCGCTATGTGTAAAAAGGGGTAATCTGCCTGCCGCAATGTGTAAAAATGGGGAATCTGCCTGCCGTAATGTGTAAAAATGGGGACGCTGTCTGCCGTAATGTGTAACAAGGGCACGCTGTCTGCCGTAATGTGTAAAAAGGGGACGCTGTCTGCCGTTATGTATAAAAAGTGTACGCTGTCTGCCGCTATGTGTAACAAGGGCACGCGGTCTGCCGTTATGTGTAAAATGGGCACGCTGTCTGCCGTTGTGTAAAAATGGCACGCTGTCTGCCGTTATGTGTAAAAAGTGCACGCTGTCTGCCGTTATGTGTAAAAAGGGCACGCTGTCTGCCGTTATGTGTAAAAAGTGCACGCTGTCTGCTGTAATGTGTAAAAAGAGGAATCTGTCTGCTGTAAGGTGTAAAAGGGTCTCTACCTGTTGTAGTGGTGCTACTGTGCGGCGTAATTTGAACAATGGAGACTACTGTGTACCGTTTTATGAATTGGTATTATTTTGTGGCCACACCCCTTCCCCACGAAGCCACGCCACTATGTATTTTTGCGCGCGCCTACGGCGTGCACTGCCCCTGTTTAGCATGCAGGGGTGGGGCTCCGATGCCGTTTCTTGCACACAGTGCTAAAATGTCTAGTTACGGCACTGTTGCTAGGTATCCATTTCTCTGGCCCTGAGCAGGTCCCCCTCACCAGATCCTCTCCAGGGGTGAGGGGGTGGACTTGGATGGAATGTGTGTGGGGGGGGGGGGGATGTGGGGGGGGCAAAGCATTTTGTCGCACCTGGGCCCACCGCTCACTAGTTCCGCCACTGGGTGGGCCCTATGGCCAATCCGCCCCCGGACACCAGGAACACACGTCAGTGGTTGGGATATGTGATCTCACGTTCTTATAATATTGTGTTCCCTTTAAAGCTCTTTCTGATCACCCAGGATCAAACTCTCTTCTTTACATTGTGATGAACATATAAAACCCTGACCCTACTACTGTAATAGAGGATATAATTTGTATTATATTAGCAATACTGCACAGAACAAATTAAACCAGTGCTCTGGAATCTGATCATCACAGAGGAACCCACATGTTCTGCATGCAACATTAAGGGGGTTATTCAGAGATGAATGTAGATGGCTGCATGATCTGCGTTCACCTCTGTACATGCTGGGGGCTGCCCAGCACAGGGCAAGGCCTTCCAGCCTGTGTAAGACCGCCTTCCAATGCGTCCGCAATCTAATTGTGAACGCATTGGATCTAAGATTGACCCCTGGCAGCGCAGCCTGGCTGCAATGTCAGGCGGTCAGTGGGCATTTTTTTTATCAGAGTGGCTGTGTGTGACGTCATGCAGATGCTCTGAAAACGGTCCCGGCCTGCCCATGTTCACTCCACCCCCTGAACGGTGCATCGCAGCCCTGAAAACGCCCACCGCTGTCAATCACATTGTGGTCGCATTCATCGGGGATGCGACCGCAATGTGTGTGTCCGTGCAGCCACAATGCGGCCGCTGCACATGCGCAGTTTGCCGATATCGCTGCGGCAGGGTCTGTATGACTCTCTATATCACATGAGCTCAAGAAGCTTTCAGTTTCTCTAAATTTCTGTTAATGCACTGTTTTGGTTAAAAATAAATAAAAAAAAATGTAAAAAAAAGTTTCTGGTGATCTCTGCCCTTCAGGGTTCTTCTACAAAGTCTCCATTGCATTTTGTGCAGGTACAGAATTTCTCGCGCGTTGTGATGACCTTTAAAAAGTTAATTACTGCTGACAGAATGACATTTTAAACATTTGGAAAAATGAATTAACTAATGTCTGTTGTAATCATAGAACAATGAAGTATAATAGGGTTGGAAATAATTATATGATGCATGGCTGATAAGGCTGAAGGATCAGATGAGATACTGTAGGTCAGGGTAAGAGCTTTAGGGACCATTTTTATTATTGGTGGCAGTGGAGGCCCTGAATCTTATAATTTTATATTGCCATATACATATAAGGAATTCAATCTCAAGTACAATGGGGGTAATTCAGACCTGATCGCTCGCTGGCATTTTTTGCAGCGCTGCAATCAGGTCAGAACTGCGCATGCGTATGCACCACAATGTGCAGGCGTGTCGCACAGGTATAAAGCGGATCGCCGCTCAGCGATGGGTTGGTGCGAAGAATCCATTCGCATGGCCGTTCGCAAGGAGACTGACAGGAAGAAGGCGTTTGTGGGTGGCAACTGACCATTTTCAGGGAGTGGTCGGAAAAACACAGGCGTGTCCAAGCGTTTGCAGGGCGTCAATTCCGGGCCTGGACAGGCTGAAGTGATCGCAGCGGCTGAATAAGTCCTGGGCTACTCAGAAACTGCACAATCTCTTTTTGTATTGCTCGGCTGCACATGCGATCGCACAATTGCACAGCTAAAATACACTCCCTGGTGGGCGGCGATTGCAAAAAAACCCTAGCGAGCGATCAGGTCTGAATTAGGCCCAATATACGGCCATCCCGGCAAGAGTAAATAGTAAAGTTAAAGAATAAGCTATTGCATTACTGCTGGGTTTAGCATAAAAAGACACCTTAGACCAAGAGCTTCAGGGAAACCCGTTAGAACTTTGTCCTTAACACCCATATAAAAATAATTTTTAGTAGTATTTTATATTTCTAGCGAGGATAAGATTCAGACCAAATTAGTCTTCTACACTGGGCCCTAATGTTTGTAAATAAGGTCTACAGTACATCTCAGAAGGGTATACAGTTAGAAACTATATGTTTTTGGCTGATAAAAACGGCCCGATATCGTGATTTTTGACCGATGGCCATTATCACAGTATCCAATTAGAGGTTGTTTCTATCCTCCAAAAACGCTCCAACAGCATATATCATGGATTATGCTTCAGGTGCCTGAGGAACTCCGGACTCAGGGGCAGGAGAGGCGCGCACTGCGGTCTCCTCCCCTCAGATACAGCGGCAGCAGAGCCCAGTCAGCGGCAGCAGCAGATCCCAGTCAGTGGCAGCAGCAGAGTCCTGTCAGCAGTGGCGGCAAGTAGCACTACTGGGGGCATACGTATAAATCCTATTTGATATCTATGTAAGTAATATGAAAGAACAGTTGCATGAAGCAAAAAAAAACTTTGAAGCATCATATCATGAAAACTAAGGGATGTATGCCAATAATTTAGCAATCATTATTATTATTATTATTATTATTATCCTTTATTTATATGGCGCCACAAGGGTTCCGCAGCGCCCAATTACACAGTACATAAATAATCAAACAGGAAAACAGCAACTTACAGTTGAAGTCAGACAGTATAGGACACGTACAGGGTAACTGAACATAACTACATCAGCAGATGACACTGGAATAAGTATCATGTGGCAGAAGACTGCTGGATGTGGTACAGCTGAAGATTATTAAAGTAAGACAAAGGATAAGCACATGAGGGAAGAGGGCCCTGCTCGTGAGAGCTTACAATCACAGTGACTTTTGACTATTATAAAAGCAAAAGAAAAAAATGAACTTTAAACCAACAGCCGCCAGAATTTGTAATTTGGACATTGATTGTAATGCTTTCCTGCTTCATTGTAACAACCTGGAACAAAATAAATCCACCCACTGAGGTGGGCACAGGTCCACAAACATCCCAGATGCACCCTGAATTGAAGAACAGCCTCCCCGCCCTTCCCCAAATGAATATGAGGCATTCCTTGCTGCTGTAAAAATAAGATTTTACTCACCGGTAAATCTATTTCTCGTAGTCCGCAGTGGATGCTGGGAACTCCGTAAGGACCATGGGGAATAGACGGGCTCCGCAGGAGACTGGGCACTCTAAAAGAAAGATTAGGTACTATCTGGTGTGCACTGGCTCCTCCCTCTATGCCCCTCCTCCAGACCTCAGTTAGGATACTGTGCCCGGAAGAGCTGACACAATAAGGAAGGATTTTGAATCCCGGGTAAGACTCATACCAGCCACACCAATCACACTGTATAACTATACCCAGTTAACAGTATGAAATATAACTGAGCCTCTCAACAGATGGCTCAACAATAACCCTTTAGTTAGGCAATAACTATATACAAGTATTGCAGACAATCCGCACTTGGGATGGGCGCCCAGCATCCACTACGGACTACGAGAAATAGATTTACCGGTGAGTAAAATCTTATTTTCTCTGACGTCCTAGTGGATGCTGGGAACTCCGTAAGGACCATGGGGATTATACCAAAGCTCCCAAACGGGCGGGAGAGTGCGGATGACTCTGCAGCACCGAATGAGAGAACTCAAGGTCCTCCTCAGCCAGGGTATCAAATTTGTAGAATTTAGCAAACGTGTTTGCCCCTGACCAAGTTGCAGCTCGGCAAAGTTGTAAAGCCGAGACCCCTCGGGCAGCCGCCCAAGATGAGCCCACTTTCCTCGTGGAATGGGCTGTTACTGATTTAGGATGCGGCAATCCAGCCGCAGAATGCTCCAGCTGAATTGTGCTACAAATTCAGCGAGCAATAGTCTGCTTAGAAGCAGGAGCACCTATTTTGTTGGGTGCCTACAGGATAAAAAACGAGTCAGTTTTCCTGACTCCAGCCGTCCTGGAAATATACATTTTTAAGGCCCTGACTACGTCCAGTAACTTGGAATCTTCCAAGTCCCTAGTAGCCGCAGGCACTACAATAGGTTGGTTCAAGTGAAAAGCTGATACCACCTTAGGGAGAAACTGGGGACGAGTCCTCAATTCTGCCCTATCCATATGGAAAATCAGATAAGGGCTTTTACATGACAAAGCCGCCAATTCTGACACACGCCTGGCCGAAGCCAAGGCCAATAACATGACCACTTTCCACGTGAGATATTTCAAATCCACAGTTTTAAGTGGCTCAAACCAATGTGATTTTAAGAAACTCAACACCACGTTGAGATCCCAAGGTGCCACAGAAGGCACAAAAAAGGGGCTGAATATGTAGCACTCCCTTTACAAATGTCTGAACTCCAGGCAGTGAAGCCAGTTCTTTCTGGAAGAAAATCGACAGAGCCGAAATCTGGACCTTAATGGAACCCAAATTTAGGCCCATAGTCACTCCTGACTGTAGGAAGTGCAGAAAACGACCCAGCTGAAATTCCTCTGTTGGGGCCTTCCTGGCCTCACACCACGCAACATATTTTCGCCAAATACGGTGATAATGGTTTGCGGTTACTTCTTTCCTGGCTTTTATCAGCGTAGGAATGACTTCCTCCGGAATGCCCTTTTGCTTTAGGATCCGGAATTCAACCGCCATGCCGTCCAACGCAGCCGCGGTAAGTCTTGGAACAGACAGGGCCCCTGCTGTAGCAGATCCTGTCTGAGCGGTAGAGGCCATGGGTCCTCTGATATTATTTCTTGAAGTTCTGGGTACCAAGCTCTTCTTGGCCCATCCGGAACCACGAGTATCGTTCTTACTCCTCGTTTTCTTATTATTCTCAGTACCTTTGGTATGAGAGGCAGAGGAGGGAATACATAAACCGACTGGTACACCCACGGTGTCACTAGAGCGTCCACAGCTATTGCCTGAGGGTCCCTTGACCTGGCGCAATATCTAGTTTTTTTGTTTAGACGGGACGCCATCATGTCCACCTGTGGCCTTTCCCAACGGTTTACCAACAGTTGGAAGACTTCTGGATGAAGTCCCCACTCTCCCGGGTGTCGGTCGTGGCTGCTGAGGAAGTCTGCTTCCCAGTTGTCCACTCCCGGAATGAACACTGCTGACAGTGCTAAGACGTGATTTTCCGCCCATCGGAGAATCCTTGTGGCTTCTGCCATCGCCATCCTGCTTCTTGTGCCGCCCTGTCGGTTTACATGGGCGACTGCCGTGATGTTGTCTGATTGGATCAGTACCGGCTGGTTTTGAAGCAGAGGCCTTGCCAGACTTAGGGCATTGTAAATGGCCCTCAGTTCCAGAATATTTATGTGTAGGGACGACTCCTGACTTGACCAAAGTCCTTGGAAATTTCTTCCCTGTGTGACTGCCCCCCAGCCTCGAAGGCTGGCATCCGTGGTTACCAGGACCCAGTCCTGTATGCCGAATCTGCGGCCCTCTTGAAGATGAGCACTCTGCAGCCACCACAGTAGAGATACCCTGGTCCTTGGAGACAGGGTTATCAGCCGATGCATCTGAAGATGCGATTCCGACCACTTGTCCAAGAGGTCCCACTGAAAGGTTCTTGCATGGAACCTGCCGAATGGAATTTTGCTTCGTAAGAAGCTACCATTTTTCCCAGGACTCGTGTGCAGTGATGCACCGATACCTGTTTTGGTTTCAGGAGGTCTCTGACTAGAGATGACAGCTCCTTGGCTTTCTCCTGCGGGAGAAACACTTTTTTCTGTTCTGTGTCCAGAACCATCCCCAGGAACAGCAGGCGTGTGGTAGGAACCAGCTGTGACTTTGGAATGTATAGAATCCATCCGTGCTGTTGTAGCACTTCCCGAGATAGTGCTACTCCGACCAACAACTGCTCCATGGACCTCGCCTTTATAAGGAGATCGTCCAAGTACGGGATAATTAAAAACTCCCTTTTTTCGAAGGAGTATCATCATTTCTGCCATTACCTTGGTAAAGACCCTCGGTGCCGTGGACAGTCCAAACGGCAGTGTTTGGAATTGGTAATGGCAATCCTGTACCGCAAATCTGAGGTACTCCTGGTGAGGATGGTAAATGGGGACATGTAGGTAAGCATCCTTGATGTCCAGGGATACCATGTAATCCCCCTCCTCCAGGCTTGCAATAACCGCCCTGAGCGATTCCATCTTGAACTTGAATTTTTTTATGTATGTGTTAAAGGACTTCAAATTTAAAATGGGTCTCACCGAACCGTCCGGTTTCGGTACCACAAACAGTGTGGAATAGTAACCCCGTCCTTGTTGAAGTAGGGGCACCTTGACTATCACCTGCTGGGAATACAGCTTGTGAATTGCCTCTAGCACAGCCTCCCTGCCTGAGGGAGTTGTCGGCAAGGCAGATTTGAGGAAACGGCGGGGGGGAGACGCCTCGAATTCCAGCCTGTACCCCTGAGATACTACTTGAAGGATCCAGGGATCCACCTGTGAGCGAGCCCACTGATCGCTGAAATTTTTGAGGCGGCCCCCCACCGTACCTGGCTACGCCTGTGGAGCCCCCGCGTCATGCGGTGGACTCAGAGGAAGCGGGGGAAGAATTTTGATTCTGGGAATTGGCTGACTGGTGCAGCTTTTTCCCTCTTCCCTCGTCTCTGTGCAGAAAGGAAGCGCCTTTGACCCGCTTGCTTTTCTGAAGCCGAAAGGACTGTACCTGATAATACAGTGCTTTCTTAGGCTGTGAGGAAACCTGAGGTAAAAAAAATTCTTCCCAGCTGTTGCTGTGGATACGAGGTCCCAGAGACCATCCCCAAACAATTCCTCACCCTTATAAGGCTCTATGTGCCTTTTTAAAGTCAGCATCACCTGTCCAGTGTCGGGTCTCTAATACCCTCCTGACAGAATGGACATTGCATTAATTCTGGATGCCAGCCGGCAAAATATCTCTCTGTGCATCCCTCATATATAAGACGACGTCTTATGTTCGCAAAATAGTATCCCTGTTTGACAGGGTTACAGACCACGCTGCAGCAGCACTATCTGCAGGTCTCAGTCTAGTACCTGAGTGTGTAAATACAGACTTCAGGATAGCCTCCTGCTTTTTATCAGCAGGTACCTTCAAAGTGGCCGTATCCTAAGACGGCAGTGCCACCTTTTTTGACAAACGTGTGAGCGCCTTATCCACCCTAGGGGATATCTCCCAGCGTAACTTATCCTCTGGCGGGAAAAGGTACGCCATCAGTAACTTTTTAGAAATTACCAGTTTCTTATCGGGGGAACCCACGCTTTTTCACACTTCATTCACTCATTTGATGGGGGAACAAAACACTGCCTGCTTTTTCTCCCCAAACATAAAACCCTTTTTTAGTGGTACTTGGGTTAATGTCAGAAATGTGTAACACATTTTTTTATTGCCGGGATCATGTAACGGATGTTCCTAGTGGATTGTGTATATGTCTCAACCTCGTCGACACTGGAGTCAGACTCCGTGTCGACATCTGTGTCTGCCATCTGAGGGAGCGGGCGTTTTTGAGCCCCTGATGGCCTTTGAGACGCCTGGGCAGGCGCGGGCTGAGAAGCCGGCTGTCCCATAGCTGTTACGTCATCCAGCCTTTTATGTAAGGAGTTGACACTGTCGGTTAATACCTTCCACCTATCCATCCACTCTGGTGTCGGCCCACAGGGGGCGACATCCCATTTATCGGCATCTGCTCCGCCTCCACATAAGCCTCCTCATCAAACATGTCGACACAGCCGTACCGACACACCGCACACACACAGGGAATGCTCTGACTGAGGACAGGACCCCACACAGCCCTTTGGGGAGACAGAGAGAGAGTATGCCAGCACACACCAGAGCGCTATATAATGTAGGGATAAACACTATCACTGAGTGAATTTTCCCCAATAGCTGCTTGTATAAACAATATTGCGCCTAAATTTAGTGCCCCCCCTCTCTTTTTAACCCTTTGAGCCTGAAAACTACAGGGGAGAGCCTGGGGAGCTGTCTTCCAGCTACACTGTGAAGAGAAAATGGCGCCAGTGTGCCGAGGGAGATAGCTCCGCCCCTTTTTCGCGGACTTTTCTCCCGCTTTTTTATGGATTCTGGCAGGGGTAATTATCACATATATAGCCTCTGGGGCTATATATTGTGATTATTTTGCCAGCCAAGGTGTTTTTATTGCTGCTCAGGGTGCCCCCCCCCCCAGCGCCCTGCACCCTCAGTGACCGGAGTGTGAAGTGTGTAATGAGGAGCAATGGCGCACAGCTGCAGTGCTGTGCGCTACCTTGGTGAAGACTGAAGTCTTCTGCCGCCGATTTTCCGGACCATCTTCATGCTTCTGGCTCTGTAAGGGGGACGGCGGCGCGGCTCCGGGAACGAACACCAAGGACGGGTCCTGCGGTCGATCCCTCTGGAGCTAATGGTGTCCAGTAGCCTAAGAAGCCCAAGCTAGCTGCAAGCAGGTAGATTCGCTTCTTCTCCCCTTAGTCCCTCGTTGCAGTGAGCCTGTTGCCAGCAGGTCTCACTGTAAAATAAAAAACCTAACATATACTTTCTTTCTAGGAGCTCAGGAGAGCCCCTAGTGTGCATCCAGCTCGGCCGGGCACAGAAATCTAACTGAGGTCTGGAGGAGGGGCATAGAGGGAGGAGCCAGTGCACACCAGATAGTACCTAATCTTTCTTTTAGAGTGCCCAGTCTCCTGCAGAGCCCGTCTATTCCCCATGGTCCTTACGGAGTTCCCAGCATCCACTAGGACGTCAGAGAAATGGGTGTGCTCTGCAGTGTAAAGTGACTTTTGAAGCACAGTTCCAGCAGTTTTATGAGTTTGATTTCAGTGTGTGCCGCCAATCAGACAAATTCATTATAATCAGTGTTCAGCTTACACCAGGGATATAGCAAATCTGACACCTCAACCAGCTACATTTGCGGTGTGTATAGCGGTCGGGAGACCGCCGGTCACCATACTGATGCTGGCATCCTGGCATTGAGATGCCCAGCGGGGGTCATACGCAACGAAGCCCCTTGCTCTGTTCTCGCCGCACTGCGGGCTCGGGCAGGTTCTGTTCACACTCTATGGGTGCCGTGGACACCCACGAGTGCTAATAGTCCCTGTTAGTCGGCATGCCGACTGTCGGGAATGTGAGTGGCCGGGATGTAGGTGCCGGTATTGTGACCGCAGTCTCCTGACAGCGGTCACATAACTACATCCCACGTTTGCAACTTTTTGCTGCCCATTTTAGAGTCATGATTCATGACTACACACCCACACCACACTCTTAAGGTACTCTGCCCTGTCTGCACTGGCGGATCCAGGAAGGGGGGGGCATGCCGGTCCGTGCCCCCCCTGTCATGCCTGGCACTTTAAACAAACAATCACTTGTTCACATCTTGGACAGGTTAACGGAGTCCGCCGGCGAAGTTTCCGTACAAGCCGCTATTAGCGCTAAGCGGCACTGTTCGGGATCAATGAGATCTGTGATCTGGGGACGGTTAGGCTGTGATCACAGATCTCATTGATCCCGAACAGTGCCGCTTAGCGCTAATAGCGGCTTGTACAGGAGCTTCGCCGGCGGACTTCGTAAACCTATCCAAGACGTGAACAAGTGATTGTACCACCAGAGCCTGGCAACTGGACCACCTTCAAGGGAGTCAAAGGTACACACCACCACACTGTTGTTTGCGGACACTTTACCCTGAGGAGCAGCGGGGGTTAATATCACAAACTGGCAGGAAAATCCTGTTCACTTAGGATACCAACGGATTCTGGTTGATCTTGATATATACCAGTACTGCCCGGAGCTCAGCCTTAGACAGTGTGAGACTCCGACGTGGCTGCAGCAGCGGCCACCATCCATTTAGAGGCTGGCTGCTGGCAGAGGTAGCGGCTCCTCTCAGGATGTTCTTCTTGCGTGGTGGGGTTGCTTGAGAGGTAGCACATGTTGGTGACAGCGTTTTCACTCCTCAGCGGCATAATGTGAATTTTGGCTCATACCGTGTGCTATAATGTGAATTTCGTCTCATACTGTGTGCTATAATGTGAATTTCGTCTCATACTGTGTGCTATAATGTGAATTTCGGCTCAAACCGTGTGGTATAATGTGAATCTCGGCTCATATTGTGTGCTATAATGTGAATTTCAGCTCATACCGTATGGTATAATGTGAATTTAGGCTCATACTGTGTGGTATAATGTGAATTTCGGCTCATACCGTGTGCTATAATGTGAATTTAGGCTCATACCGTGTTCTATAATGTGAATTTCGGCTCATACCGTGTGCTATAATGTGAATTTCGGCTCATACCGTGTGCTATAATGTTTGTTTCCCCAGTGAATCTTTCCCTTCATGCCTCTGTAAACCTCACTACAAATGTCTCACTACTCCCTCTTACTCCTACAGAGACCTTAGGTACCCACTGCCTCTCCCTGTCCCCCTCTCCTTGTTACCCACTGCCACCTCCCCCTGGCATCACCCACTTTTTCCTCATCACCCTTTCCCCGGTGTTACCCACTCTGCCTCTCACTGTCACCCTCTCTCTGTCACCCACTGCCTCTCCGTCTCCCACTATGTTTCCTTCATCCACTGCCTCTCCCTGCGTCACTATAAACCCATCACCCTCTCTCTCGTGTCACCCGCTGCCTCTCCAAAGTGTCACCCTCTTCCCGTCTTACGAATACGATGTTCCCTTTGAGGCTATGACCCTTGTTGCTAGGTCATGCCCTTGTTGTGAGGCCACGCACACCTTCATGGACCGCACGCCTTCGGCACGCACAAGGTGCCCCCCCTGTCATTTTTTCCTGGATCCGCCCCTGCCTGTCTGCACATCTGCATGCCCATTCCAGCGCCAGACACAGAACCCTACTCATATGCAGCCACTGGCCTGGCGTATGACTGAAAGAAGACGCCTATTGCGCAAAGACACACGTGTGCACTAAAGAAAAATGGAACTTGGTGCTGAAAAATGCTGTAAATGACAGTTACACCTGATCAAGGCCCATAATGCATCACCAGTCACTGAATCTACTTTTTACAAGCTGAACTCATAAAAAAAATTTCAGTAGGTGAAGGTTACTGATAAGAATTACAGCGATTTATGCTCCTCCACTATCAAAATCTTTGTGCAAATATATCCAGTGTCATAAGCTCCTGAATATATTGCACTCAAATTTGGGAATATTATTACTTGCACTTTTAAAGAAATCTTAGAATTTAGGTCTCGCTGTCGTTTAACAGTCTTGTCCCCAGGGTAACCTACAGTGACGGACATAAGACAGCCAGGCAGCAGGACAGTTACGCCGGAATAACAACAAATGAGATCTAAAGATAGTTTTGGCAGTGAGTGAATCATATTTTTCCTTAAATAATACACAAGCTGTGAGCTGAAAAATCCTGTGTCGCTGATGACTTATCACTGTGTTGCTGACTGAATAATGACATCTATACAAAGCTCTACTTGCTGCAAAAAGTTAGACTATGTATTTGGATTATTTTGCTTGGTTTTTGGACAGTTTGACTTTTTATGGCAATAAAAAGACATGCTTATATTTCCTATGGTTCCGAATTATTGAAACCCAAAAAAGGGTGTAGACTGAGCCTCATTTAGAGTGGGATGTTAGGCCATTTGTGGACTGCAAACATACACACTTAGGGGCTGATTCAGACCTTATGGCAGCTGTGCGTTTTCACACAGCGCGCGATCAGGTCTGAACTGAGCATGCGTATGCACCGCAATGCGCAGGCACTATGGTCCGCAGCGTCAGGGAGCGACGGGATGGTACGAAAAATCCGATCGCACCGGCGATCGCAAGAAGATTGACAGGAAGAGGGCGTTCGTGGGTGGCAACTGACCGTTTTCAGAGAGTGTCCGGAAAAACGCAGGAGGGACACAACGTTTTGTGGGAGGAATCGTGACGTCATCTCCGGCCCCGATCATCGCAGTGGCTGAGTAAGTGCTGGGCTGTGCAGAGGCTGCATGCACGGCTGAGTAAGTGCTGGGCTGTGCAGAGGCTGCATGCACGGCTGAGTAAGTGCTGGGCTGTGCAGAGGCTGCATGCACGGCTGAGTAAGTGCTGGGCTGTGCAGAGGCTGCATGCACGGCTGAGTAAGTGCTGAGCTGTGCAGAGGCTGCATGCACGGCTGAGTAAGTGCTGGGCTGTGCAGAGGCTGCATGCACGGCTGAGTAAGTGCTGAGCTGTGCAGAGACTGCATGCACGGCAGAGTAAGTGCTGGGCTGTGCAGAGACTGCATGCACGGCTGAGTAAGTGCTGGGCTGTGCAGAGGCTGCATGCACGGCTGAGTAAGTGCTGGGCTGTGCAGAGACTGCATGCACGGCTGAGTAAGTGCTGGGCTGTGCAGAGACTGCATGCACGGCTGAGTAAGTGCTGGGCTGTGCAGAGACTGCATGCACGGCTGAGTAAGTGCTGGGCTGTGCAGAGACTGCATGCACGGCTGAGTAAGTGCTGGGCTGTGCAGAGGCTGCATGCACGGCTGAGTAAGTGCTGGGCTGTGCAGAGGCTGCATGCACGGCTGAGTAAGTGCTGGGCTGTGCAGAGGCTGCATGCACGGCTGAGTAAGTGCTGGGCTGTGCAGAGACTGCATGCACGGCTGAGTAAGTGCTGCGCTGTGCAGAGACTGCATGCACAAACTCTCCTGCACATGCGATCACACACCTGCACAGCGAATTCCCCCTCCCCCTGTAGGCGGCGACTATCTGATTGCAGGAATGCAAAAAATGCACCCTAGAGATCAGGTCTGAATTACCCCCTTAGTCTTGTGTGTGAATACAAAAATGTGTCTTTTGTACCTTTGAGTGTATCTTATACTTGTGGTCCAGGAGAGGATTAAGTGGGGCTATGTGTGGAACCTCCATGCAGCCCCCCTCTCCTCTTGTCAGTACGTAGACTCTGACGGGATGCGTTTAGCATCTCAGCAGTCAGGATGTCGGCGAACACATAACCGAAGATGGGAAATCCCGACACCACTCGGAATCCCGGCGCCAGAACACCGACTGACGGCATACTGAAGGTAAGTGTTGAGGTCACTGTTAAAGTTAGGATCCTGGAGAGGTTAGGGTTAGGCACTAGACGGTGGGGGGTAGCCATAGTCCCGCCCCCAGTCTTGTCTTAGCCCTAGCCACCCCAACCCCCCCAGAGATTTAGCCCTAGCCGCCAGCCCAGGCAGGTTGGGGTTAGGGTAGGGGACAGAGCTGTAACTAGACTTTTTGGTGCCCCGAGCCAGAGAGAGAAATGGCGCCCCACCCCCCACACACCTACACCACCATCATGTTTCCAATAGGGACATAAGGCGCATGCCTCGTGGGATTTTTATAGATAGATAGATAGATAGATAGATAGATAGATAGATAGATAGATAGATAGATAGATATGTAATATAGGACAGTGTGACTGAATAACAAAGATCTCTCAAGTTGAGTTCATGAATGTTGTATACTGTAGGTAGTAGTGACAGAAGGGGTGGGGGTAGGAGACAGGGGCGGTCAGGAGATGCTGGGCCTCAAAAAGGGGGGAAGCTACAAGTAAAAGTAATTAAAACAGATAATTGACAAGTGCCACCAACAGCGCCCCCTAGCCTGCAGCGCTATGTGTGGTGCCCCCACCGCACACACCTACTTACAGCCCTGGGAAGAGGGGAGGGGTAAAATAATTATAGCCAGGTTCCCATACCGAACCCGACTCTGACACTGTGGTCGGCTGATCGCCCGTACACACACAGCGATGCGCCAATATATCAGTAGATATCTGTGTCCCAGTGGCGTCACAAGGCGGGTGCGGGGGGTGCGGCCCGCACCCGGGTGTGACGCCTGGAGGAGGGTGACGCCAAATGTCAGCTCCTCCGCACTGACAGGAACCAGGTGCTGCAGTGAGAAAGTCTCCTACAGCACCCGGCTCCTGTCACAGAAGAGGAGCTGACAGCGGACGGAGACTGGCTCTGGGGGAAGCTCAGCATCTCCGGAGATGCTGGGCACGCCCCCAGAGTGACGATTCCGGGATCCTGCGAAGCCATGCCCCCTAAGTACAAGGCCACGCCCCTTTTTACCGCGATCGCGGCAGGAGATCAGGGGCGCGCACCGGGTGTCACCACACCCGGTGACGCCTCTGCTGTGTCCATCTCTGAATAACCCCCTGTGTGCACAGAAATAAATAAATGTATTTGCCCACATGCAGTTGGATGAGTTTCTGCAGCTGGACCATCCCTATAAGTAAGCATTGCTAGCTATCACCATCATCAGTTTGTACTTACACCCAGGGCTTAAAGTGGTCCTGGAGAGGTGGTGGAACTCATTTCCCCACCGCCTACCACCCCCTCCCTTTGGGTGGAGCCAGAGCTAGGGTTTTTGTCACTATGCTGGTTGCAAAAAAATGGGTGTTGTCTCACAAAAATGGGTGTGGTCACACAATAGTACCCCCAATTCAAATTATGCCACCCAGTAGTGCCCCTTATTTACATTACATTACTCAGTAGTGTCCCTTATATATAATGCCCACAGTTTTAGTTCTCCTTACACATAATGTCCACACTAGTGCCACTAATTCACATAATGCCCACAGAAGTGTTGCTTATGCACATAGCGCCTGCAGGATTGCAACTTATACACATACATTAATACCCACAGTAGTAGTGCCCCTTATAAAATGAATACCCACGGTAGTATCCCTTATACACATATCTGCCTCTGTCACTCCAGCAGCTCACTGACCGTGTTCCTCCAGCAGCTCCATGCCATGTGTCCCTACAGCAGATTCCCTGCCTCTGTGTCCCTCCAGCCCCCTTTCACCTTGTCTTCATCATGCAAAGAGCCTGCTCCTCTTTGTGTCTCTTCTTCACTTCAGTGACATCAGCATGACATCACATACGCCATGTCAGAACAGGAATCCACTGGTATCTGAGGATCGGATGAACGCCGTCCGACAGACATAGGGTGTGTGAGTACCAGGAGGGGCGGGCTGCAGGCAGTGGACAATGGAGCTGGCAGGACCCGAGGAAGGGGGAGGTAGCAGCAGCTCGTCAGTGACACTAGCGTCGCCCGCATCATCTTTTGACAAGGGTGGTGGGGCAGTCTTTTCTGTTGGAATTCCTGTGCAGGACAATGGTGGTGGTGGTAGTAGTTCCCCTCTACCATTACAGGCGGTGGAACTTAGTTCCACCCCGTTCCCCCCACTTTAACCCCTGCTTACACCACCATATAATTGGTTCCAAAAATAATCTGACAACAGGCATTTATTTATACACTTCCACACAACTTTGCGTAGCCTACAATTACGTTGATACACCCACACTGATTCTTGTTATGGGTGTGAATCATTAGATCGACAGTGTCTAAGTCGACAATGTTTAGGTTAACCACTATAGGTCGACAGGGTTTGAAGGTCCACAGGGTTTCTAGGTCGACATGTTCTAGGTCGACAGGTCAAAAGGTCAACATGAGTTTTTTATGTTTTTTAATGTAGTTTTCTCCGTACAGTGACCGGGAAGCCCAATTAGTGCCCCGTGTCCCCTCGCATGGCTCGCTTCGCTCGCCTTGCTTCGGGAAAGGTGCCTCGCTGCGCTCGGCACAGGTTACCGTTCCCAATCGTGGTCCGCGTGGATCGTTAAGTATGAAAAAGTTCAAAGAAATGTTGAAAAACTCATGTCGACCTTTTGACATGTCGACTAGAACATGTTGACCTAGAAACCCTGTCGACCTTGAAAACATGTCGACCTAGTGACTGTCGACCTATAGTTGTCGACCTAAACATTGTCGACCTAGGCACTGTCGATCTTCACACCGGATCCCTCTTGTTATACCCATTCAGTCACAAGTAGATATTTGAGTGTGCCTCTGCTCCATCCCTAGTTTCATATGCTTGCGCAGAGGGATAACATGCAAGATGTCCTCCGCAATCAGATACGTTCTATTCTGCATCAGCTCCTATGTCTCTTATTGGTGTGTGTTGCAGCTGCTGTACAGTATATTGGTAGTGTACAGTACCTAGCGCCCAGTGTATTCTATGGAGTTGATTCTCTAGTGACCAATGTACATTGCAGAGCACACTGCTGGTCCATCATACACTAATTGCTAAAACGATGGTGGTCAGGTGTGCTCTATATATTCCCGACCATGGCCAGTGTACAGGTTTCTCCACCATATTTGATCTATAGGCTCTGCCACCAGGGGTGGATTTAGAAGTCAGGGCGCCCCTTGACACAACAGTAACGGCGCCCATCTGCCTAATTTTATTACTTTGATTAAATGGTTTTAATCCCTCATTTTATAATTGCCAATTAAACTGAATAATTAAAAAAAGCCATGAACTGTGACTGTTCGCAAGGTGATTGACAGGAAGAGGACGTTTGTGGGTGGTAACTGGACGTTTTAGGGGAGTGTCTGGAAAAACGCAGGTATTACTAATGGTTTTCAGGGCGGGTGTCTGACGTCAGTCCTGATCAGCCTGTTCTCATCGCACTGGAGGAGTAAGTATTGAGCTACGCACAGACTGCACACACTGCACAGAATGGGAACATTCAATGGTGTGATGCGAACGGTTTTGCAGCTGTTTTCGCACAGCATACACATGCAATGGCACACTTGCACGGGGCGAATTTACACGCCCCCTGGGCGTCGACTATCTGACCGCAGGACAGTGTAATTTGCAGCACAGTGACCAGGTCTGAATTAGGCCCATGGTACAGAGAGGAAATAATTTGCAGTTACTGGTAAATTACGTGCTGACAGTACCAACACAAGCATCCAAGTGCTGCCCCCCAACAAGTGCCGTCCCTAGGCATGTGCCTCACGTGCCTAATGGGAAATTCACCAGATTATGGGGAGATTTATCAAAGCTTGGGAGAGATAAAGCGCCTACCCATCAGCGTCTATCTGCAAAGTGTTTGTGTTTGAAAAATTACATTTAGCAGCTGAGGGGTTGGTACTTTATCTCTCTCCATTTTATCTCTCTCCAAGCTTTGATAAATCTTCCCCTTTATCTTAGAAATTTCCTTTGCTGGTTGGCTCAGTGACACTGAAGAGAAGAAACCGGCAGAGAGAGCGTTAGGTGCATCTAACATGGGCCAATATTTACTAATATCCGTGCTTGAGTCGGTTTGTGTAGTGTTTAAACTCGTTTTGTATTGGGTGCATTTTCATGCAACTTTTTGAATCCATATACGCAAAGTTACGAAGCAGTCGACTTTATTGTTTTCGTGTTTTCCGATGTCGATGCCAGTCGATTTTTTTTGGCACATTTACGGCCGTCATTGTCGTTTGCGTACGTGTTTTTGATGTATTTGCTGTTTTTTTCCCTAAGTTAAACGCAGCAGGGTTTTTTTTTCCCCGCGGCCGCACTTTTTACTTTCAGTTTTGATTTTCATCCCCGTTCGTGATTGGTTGTGTTTCAGATGGTAGGAGTGTCTGTGCGCAACCATATAAATACGCCCCAATTGTCCGCACCACGTGGGTTTAGTTAGTGGTGAGGAGGAGGGAGGTTGTGCTGTGGAGGTAGGTGAATTTGTGGTTTGAAGAGGAGTGGTGGTAGCGATTTCTGAGTGTGGTATTGTGTTTGAAAGTCGTCTTGTCATTCTTGCTGTCTTGTATTTTGTGGTTTTGTCTCATTTTTAGTCCAAGTTATTTTTCTTTATAGTCCCTTGTCAGTGTTTGTGTGTGTGTGTGAGTTGTGTAGTGGTAGTGGAGGAGTGTGTTGTTTGTCTTTTTTTTTCCGTGTGTTAACTGTTTACACACACAATTATGTGTGACTCAGAGGTGGAGGGTGTGAGTGAGGGGAAGGAGGTTGGTCAGGTGGAGGAGGTGAGTGTTAGTGAGGTTAGTGAGGTGGAGGAGGTGGGTGAGGTTGCTGCAGCAGCCTCAAGTAATAGTGACAGTCAGAGTGCTCCGCAGCCACGCACCACTACTAAGACTGGGCGGAATGTTAAGTTTAGTTTTGCTGAAAATGTGGCATTGGTGCGTGAGCTGATGAAGTATCAAAGGCAGCTATTTGGCCCTGAGTCTGCCAAGGTGCCAACACGGAGGAAGACGGTGTTGTGGGCGAAAGTAGTTGCTGCTGTCAATAGTGAGGGGGTGGTCAAGCGGACGGAGGACACGTGCCGCAAACGGTACTATGACATAAAGCGACGTGTCAAGTCCAAAATGGCCAAGGAGGCCAAGGAGGCTCGGAAAACCGGTGGTGGGCAGCCCTATATTGCAAGTTATCTGGAGTATGAGGAGCCCATGCGGAGTGTAATACCTCCAGAAGTTGTCTCTGCAACCCATGTCCGGGATTCAGATAGGCCCAGGAAGAATGGTGAGCATGTGTATTTGCATTTTTTTTTTTTTTATTATTTGTTTTTTTTTTTTATGTGTGTCATGTGACGTTGCATATTACTCCCATCTTCAAGTGTGTGTCAGCAAATACATTGTTTTGGTTAATGTTTTATATAAAAGTCAATGTAACATCTTACTTTATTGTATGTCGTGTTTTTCAGACAGATTTTTTGCATGTGTAGTTTGGACTTGGTGTGTCTCTGAATTGTCCTGCAATAATGTTTTCCTTTTGGTTTTTTGTTTTTTTTAAATTGTGACTATGTTTTATATTTAAGTGATCCATGTGGTTTTGTTTAAAAAAAAGTGGTTGTGATGTTAGAGGCTGGAGTACTGGAAAGTGGTTTGGAAACCACTTACATGTGTAATGTCATCTTTAGATAATGTTAATTATTTAATTTAAAAAACATTTTTTATTGTTTTTTGCTTGTATTTGTACCGTGACACCACACTGCAGTGTTTTTTTTTTAGAAATTGCTGCATTTTGTTTTTGCTCATATAGTGGTAATATGTCTTTAGAGTGCCACATCACAGAGCAAATTAGATATTGCATCTGTAATATTTTTTCTTCCAATACAAAATTAAGTTGTGGTTTTTTTTTTAATTTTTAAAAACTTTTCCTTGAACTTGTGGCCTATGTCAGTGTCCTGTACATGTTTTCCTGTGTTGATGTTGCCATAGTGCATATGTGTTTTGGTCATTGTTTTTTTTTTTTTTTTTCAGGTCCTTATGTTTGTTTTAATAAAAAACCAAGCATTTCTAAAAGAATAAATGTTTATAAGCATAATGGGTGGATGTATACACAATAGCATGATTTTTTAATATAATTCATTTTATACAGTGTCTGAAAAAAGCATCACTCCTCGTCGGCCAATAACTCCTATCACATCTGATGATGATGACGCTGCGGAAGCAGGTAAAGTGTCCATTGTAGTATAGGGTATGCTTGTAAAGGAATGGCCATAACAAAATTGCACTTTCATTAAAAGGTCCATCAAAAGAAGTATGGAGCAGCAGAAGTGGCACTTCTGAAAGACATCACCACAAAAAACCGGTGGCCGAAAAGAAAGCAAGGTCGTATGTCCCGGCCCAAACACAGCAGGCTACCCCGCCACGAAGATTATTGTCCGTATGTTCTGTCCCCCCACTCCAAATTTTGGACACACCTCCAAGGCGTCATCCAAACTCCCCTCATCTTGATTGTGAGTATCAAACTGTAAAAAATGTGTAAAAATTCAGTACGTAATCAAAATATTTCATAACCGCATTAAGTCAAAACACATCAAAAAAGTAAATACTTACCGCAGTAAGTAAAAGCTGAAATGTAATCCAAGCTAAATGTCCTTGTCCACATCTAGTAAAGATATGTATGTCCACTTGAAAAAAGTAAGGCTGTTTTTCAACATTTCACATGTGTGTTTGAGGTAACATTGCAAAATACATATAAAAACATTACTATGTTTGTTTGAACAAAGCTATAAGGTAAGACATTATGTATTCCAATGTGTTTTTATGGTGGAGTATGTGTGAGCTACAATAAAACTAAAGTGTTTGCTTTCACAATTAAGTAACCAGACACATTTGCCACAAACAGGCATATGTATGTATTTAAGCTATGAGTGATGATGTTGCTAGCCAGAATAGTTGAAAGCAACAGTGAATCACATGTGTTCCATGGGGTAAATTTACTAAGATGGGCATTCTATTGAAGATGGGATGTTGCCCATAGCAACCAATCAGATTCCAGGTATTATCTTCTAGAAGGTGCTAGATAAATGAGAAGTAGAAGCTGATTGGTTGCTATGGGCAACATCCCATCTTAAATAGAACTCCCATCTTAGTAAATTGCCCCCATGTGTAGTGATTTGTTTACATTTCTCAAACATATGGATAGCTAACGGAGATTTGTTTAACATTTCAGCTTCTAGTCCTGGGAACAGCATCCCTCCGCAACAACAGCAACACAGCGACATGGAGGAGACAAACATCTTAGAAATGCAGCCATTAATGCAAGGAATGAGCCCCCCAGCACCTGTGAGTACACCACCACAGCAAAACACACCACCACCACAAAACAGCCCAGGAACACAAGGCCCTGATCAGGTGTTTTGGACCATTTGGGCTAGACAGCAGGCCACTAATGAAGATTGCCTGCGTAAGCAGACACAAATGTTTGCAAGCCTACCATCTCACCTCAGAAGAATATCAAGAAATCTGAGTAGACAAAATGAACAAACAACCAGAATAGGCAATACCATGGAACTCATGCGTACAGACATTACACAGGCCATGGGCAACTTACAGCGCATAATGGAAGAACAGCACAGACAACAGCAAAGTTATATGAGCATTTTTCAAAACAATCAAAAGATTAATGAAAGTTTATTCCGAATAGTAGACAATCAAAATGCTGCTACACGTGAACTCAATGCCACCCTCACTAACCTGAATGAAACACTCAGATGCATGCACCAACAGCAAACAAGCAGCAGTTCTGGTACGACTACTCCAAATATCACGCCAGTCTCATCACCACCAAGACGGTCCACCAGAGCACGACAACATGACAGTGCTAAAGGCAAAGGGCAGGACAAGCAGCCACCAAAAAAAATTGTGAAAAAAAAAACAAGTTAGACATTTGTGATAAGTAACTCAAAAAAGTTAGCAAGTGTTTTTGTTGCTAAAATAATATAACACTTAGCTCCTTGACCCTTTTTTCAACATCATTAATTATAAGTGGGCCAAAAAAAAACATAAATTTAGGACGCACATTTATTCATTACCATTTTTATTTGGTATTGGAGGAGGGAAATGTTGATGGAGCCACACATACATGTTAGCAGGAAGTAAACTGACCACTTGATTTTTTTCTAATCATTACTCTTTCTAGATTCCAATCATTCTCTTTGCCTGCAGACAATCCAAAATACAATGTTAGTGATACATATCTTAGCTATCTTATCTATACAACATTACAAGAAGAACACAATTGAGTTGCGTAAAAAGCTTGTAATATGTTGCCTTTGTTTTGTTTGAAAAACATTGTCCAAATGAATGTCAGTATTGTTGGGACATGTTTGTGTGTGTTAAAAATTATTAAGAATGTTTTGACACGTGATGCTGAAACAAACAAATATGTAATTTTACAACAAAAAGCACAAACTGTGTATAATAATGTATATGTGTGGCAAACTGTGTATTTACTTACACATCATCAAGTTTACAGCATCAAACATTAGGAAATAAATTATTCCTGATTACAGTAAGTTTGTGAGTCTTAAATATGATGGTGCATCACACATAGGGACACATGTATTCCTCAAGGCTAACATATTATATGTTGAGGAGTGTTTTTTGGGAACACAGGTTCTCAAACTCGACCCTCAGGAACCCACACAGTGCATGTTTTGCAGGTCTCCTCACAGAATCACAAGTGACATAATTAGCTCCAGCTGTGAACCTTTTAACATATGTCTGTGAGTAATTCATACACCTGTGCTTCTACTGGGTTACGTGAAAAACATGCACTGTGTGTGGTCCTGAGGGCCGAGTTTGGGAACCTGTGCATTAGGACGTTACACACAATGATAAAGTGAAATACTAAATGGATGATGTGGGCTTGTAAGAAATTAGCACTGCAAGTTTACGATCACTTATCCAGACTTAATGCATGCCACTCATAATCTGTTGTTTTGAGATTAAAAATACACACAATACACATGCGACATTTGTTTTTCATATAGCGAGGGTATGTTTGTATGTGTCAAGGAGACAGACACATTCTGAGTAATGGTTTTGGAGAAAAAATACAAAACATCTATTTATGATTACACAACAAATGAAATAAGCAAACCAAGCTTACCTTAGAAATAGCGATTGATGATCTGTTGCCTAACCTGCCTCCCTACATCAGTACTCCAAGTATCACCAGATGTCTCTAATTCCTCTGCTTGCTGGCTGCTTTCTTCCTCCTGCTCCTCCTCCTCAACATGTGGCAGAAGTTGTTGCAAACACATGTTATGAAGAAAGCAGCAGCAGAACACAATTTGAGTCACCTTGGAGGGACTATACAACAAAAGGCCACCAGACTTATCCAGACACCGAAACCTAGATTTCAGCACACCAAAACATCTTTCTATCACATTCCGCGTGGACTTATGTGCATGATTTTAATTGTGTTCAGCAGGGGTATCAGGTTGGGACAATGGAGTTAGAAGCCAAGAGAAACAGCCATATCCTCCATCACCTAAAAGACAGATATAGTAACATGATTCATGTTAAGATACAGCAACACATAAGTAACACACTGTGGGGCAGATGTATTAACCTGTAGAAGGCATAAGGAAGTGAAAAACAAGTGATATGTGCAAGGTAATAAAGGCAGCAGACAATCTGTTCCTAAATGTTAATTTACATATTGGAGCTGATTGGCTGGTGCCTTTATCACCTTGCACAGATCACTGGTTTCACACTTCCTTGTGCCTTCTACAGGTTAATACATCTGCACCTGTATTTGGACAAAGTATACGCAGGCCTACACATATCATATTACATACCCAGCAGCCATCCATCTGGCATTTGTCCGTCCTCAAACTTATCAAAGAGGAATGACTGACTGAGGATGAAGGAGTCATGGCAGCCCCCAGGGTAACCAGCAAGAACACTCATTATTTTAAGATTTGCATCACAAACCACCTGCACATTTGTGGAGTGTTCGAAATGGCTGTTTGTATATATGTGCTGCCTGCCCCTAGGTGGTCTCAGCTGAATGTGTGTGCAATCTATGGCTCCAAGCACATTGGGCATGCCAGCCAGCTCATAGAAATCTACCCTGACGGCATGCCACTGAGGCTCCTGGGTAGGGAAGCAGATTGAGGCCTCGATGTGGGGCTGCAAAGCAGCCAACACCTGTGTGTACATTTTAAAGAACAATAAACATGAGATTTTAGGACATAACTGGCCACCGAGAAATTAAAACAAACACAAAACAGAAGAGGTCGTTAGGTATACATCACCTGTGTTAAGATTCTGGAAAATGAGGGCTGTGAGATTCCTATGACATCCCCATACACAGCCTGAAAGCTGCCAGTAGCCAGAAAGTGCAACACAGCCAGGAGTTTGTGCAGGCCTGAGACAGGGCGAGAGCGTGCTGTCTCAGGGTCTAGGCCCAGTTTGTCAAGGTCATACAGACGGAAAATGTTGTTACGATTTAGACGGAACTTCTGTATGACCTTATCATCGGACAATGCATTCAAGTTTAAACGCCCCCTAAAAAAACGAGGCCTGCGCAGCCTCCGCGGAACCTGTACAACCTGCTGACCATGTTCAGTTTCTTGGCCCTGGGTACTTACAGGCTGATGTCTGAGTCTGAGGAATCCCACAGCACACAAAAGATCACTGGCCCACAGTCCTGCTGCCATTTCTCTGACGTCCTAGTGGATGCTGGGAACTCCGTAAGGACCATGGAGAATAGACGGGCTCCGCAGGAGACTGGGCACTCTAAGAAAGAATTAGGACTACTGGTGTGCACTGGCTCCTCCCTCTATGCCCCTCCTCCAGACCTCAGTTAGAATCTATGCCCGGCTCGAGCTGGTTGCACACTAGGGGCTCTCCTGAGCTTCTAGTAAAGAAAGTATTTATTAGGTTTTTTATTTTCAGTGAGATCTGCTGGCAACAGACTCACTGCTACGAGGGACTTAGGGGAGAGAAGCGAACCTACCTGCTTGCAGCTAGCTTGGGCTTCTAGGCTACTGGACACCATTAGCTCCAGAGGGATCGAACACAGGCCCAGCCTCGGTCGTCCGGTCCCGGAGCCGCGCCGCCGTCCCCCTTGCAGAGCCAGAAGCAAGAAGAACGTCCAGGAAATCGGCGGCTGAAGACTCCGGTCTTCATTAAGGTAGCGCACAGCACTGCAGCTGTGCGCCATTGCTCCCTATGCACACCACATACTCCGGTCACTGATGGGTGCAGGGCGGTGGGGGGGGGGGCGCCCTGGGCTGCAATTAGAGTACCTTAAAATGGCAAAAAAACACATAATATAGTCTAATAAACTATATATGTGTAAAAATCCCCTGCCATAATATTAATAAAAGAGCGGGAGAAGCCCGCCGAAAAAGGGGTGGGGCTATCTCCCTCAGCACACTGGCGCCATTTCCTCTTCACAGCTCCGCTGGAAGGACGCTCCCCAGGCTCTCCCCTGCAGTTTCCAGGCTCAATAGGGTAAAAAAGAGAGGGGTGGCACTAAATTTAGGCGCAAAACTGTGTATTATAGCTGCTATAGGGAAAATCACTTTGTGTAGTGTAAATCCCTGTTTATATAGCGCTGTGGTGTGTGCTGGCATACTCTCTCTCTGTCTCCCCAAAGGACTTTGTGGGGTCCTGTCCTCAGTCAGAGCATTCCCTGTGTGTGTGCGGTGTGTCGGTAGGGCTGTGTCGACATGTTTGATGAGGAGGCTTATGTGGAGGCGGAGCAGGTGCCGATAAATGTGATGTGTCAAAGTCAGAAAAATGTTTCTATACACATTGCCATATTTGCACCTCACCCTGGTACGCGCTGCGCATGCGTGCGCTTTCCCGTGAAGGCGCATACCCGCTACTGTGTGCACTCGCTCGCACTCGGTATGCGTACTTACGGTAAAGAGTATGTAGTCGTAGCGTGCGACTCATTCGTTACACATTTTTATAATCAATGTAGTTTATAGATCATGATCCCTTTGATAGTTTCTGAAAGTTTGGTTAATATAGAATGTCCCTGAACGGAGGAATCCCTCTTTGTATTGTACGAAGGGTCTAACAGGAGTCATACAGCAGTGTTTGGTACCCATCGGAAGAGAATTTAATTAACAATATTCCGGTGTTGGTTTGGAGCGTATTAATCGCTCGTGCGGATAGTTATGGACATAAGAAGTTTATGTCCATTTCTATTATTTACTCATACTCAGGTATGCGGCGGGAAACCTAGTTTCCCACCCACCTGAGCTGTTTGAAATCGTCACAGCCCACCTGTATGAATCAACCTATGACCTATTGTTATGATGCAGGGCCGAATTCCTTCGTCCAATGGACAATGGGATTGTAGGGACTATGAGATTGCATTGTGTGTGGGGCATAAATAGGCAGGCCGACCATATCCAACTGCACTCTCATCAACGGTTTTCTTGCTGATAATCGGGAGCTGGATATCGAGGCGCATGCGATCATACCCTTTGTGCGTAAGTTTCTTTCCGTAATCATTGTCTTACTGTGAGCCAATTTCTCTCATCTCTCTCCATTTCTCTCTCTCTCTCTCCCTTCTCTTTTCTCTCACATCTCCCCTAGACTAGTATTGCATTGTATTAGATAGTATCGTATTTTGGTTAGGAAGTATCTGTTATATTGTAGTGTATCATTTGTACTGTTATTCTCTTTTACAAGTATATTAGATATAATACAGTTAATAGGCTTTGGACCCTAAACCAGTATCTGTGTATTTCCTATAGTTTTAAGTGTTCACTTGAGCGTCGGTGACGCTCAAGCAGCTTTGTAATTAGTCAGGTTACACAAGGTTGCACTTACACCCTGTATTCACATTAAGGTATTCTGTGTATTTCATTGATAAAAGGTTTAGACATAAAGGTATAGCGTTGTGAGCGTCTGCGCCGTTGGTGATCTCCTCGTGGTCTCGAGCGTCCGCTACGCCATAGCGAATCATTACTCTAGTCATAGCCAATAACGTGCTGTCCTGTGATCACTGGGCCGTGAGCGAACGTGACGCTTGAGCGTCTCGCCTTCGGCTGAGCGATCGTTACGCAACTAGCGTACCCTTACGGTACTTCTTAAGTAAACAGCGTACAGTGTTCTTAGACTTCATTAAGGGTTGTTTATACGACAAAAGAATTTAGCATTGTCAATTGGGGACTCGTCCTGTCCTTCTCATATCTGCACTAGGTAGATCAGCAGACATTATCCCCCAGCAAAGGGTGGGAGGTTGTCTCGCAGTGCTGACGGGATAAGCGTCTGCTTCGCTTAGATAAAGAGTGCTGAAGGAATCCGGGAACCGGAAGTAAGAACAAAACGCTTGTGTCTTTTAAAACTGTTTATTTCTCTTCTGTCTTGCGTATACACGCACGCATACATATATATCTGCATTTCTTTTTCAATTTCGTATATCACTATTCCTGTTTGCCAATTTTATAGTTGATAGAAAGTGCTAAAAGAGATTTGCTGTTATTTCATAGTAGAGGTAATAGTTAAAGTATAGACCAACACACGGCTTGTCTGGGAGATAAGGCAGTCAGTGTCGTGTGCGGTAGATGATCAGGGATCATCTACATTGATAAAAGTAGAAATTGTGTTACGGTGGATCTTTTGTTTTGCGTACACGTGTCTCTAACAAAGACTAGCGTACGCAATCCAAAGGCAGACGCACGCAGCGTACATTACGCAACGTAGCGTCCGGTTACGCCCACGTAGCTCAAGTTGTGATAAGGCGATAAGTAACGCAAAGGCGATAAGTAACGCACAGCGGTAGATAACGCGACGCGGTAAATAACGCAAATCTATTTTTGGAAAATTTGAAAATTAGTTTAACAGATCCTGCTCCTAATTGGTAACACAGCTGGGCTAAAGAAAATTTCTGCGCAGAAATAGATATAGAAACGAAAGTGTACATGTGTTGAGTGAGTGTGTTTTCATCACATAAGTTTATATAACTTAGAGGTTGAACCAAAAAGAAATCGGGTACTCGTAAAGGACATACGTATAAGTGACATATACGGTGGCTAGGGAGGCATCCTTGGTTAAATAATATTTGAGCATTAGAGTATAGCGGACCAGTATAGAACAACACCAGGAGGTCAGACCAGGAGGTCGTACAGAACAAGACCAGGAGGTCATAAGGAGACAAAGAAGTCCGCTATAAAGGTAAGAAGCACAACCCCGGGGGTTGGTGCTAAAACCCATATAGGCCATTGGAAGCTCTGGCTGAAGGAATTCGCAGCCACAATTTTCGATTCCATTGATCTCTCAGTACATAACAAGTAGTGCTTATGTACTGAACGATTGTACCGCACGTCATTGTGTGCATTAGTAAACCTGACTAGTATCATTTTGCGTACAAAGGTCATAAACGCTAGTTGTACATTCTGACGTGATTTGTGTAATTTTTTATTTTTAAAGGGAAGTTCGCTGGTCACTCAGGAACTATCTAACAACCCCACCTTTACTGGAAAGAGTAAGTGTCCTTCGGGTAACCCTCGTATGTTCCAGTAAACAGAAGGTTTTTTGGTAGGGCCCTGTATCGAGTACGCCAGCACCATATCGGTGTGATCAGGTCGTATTGGTCGAGGTGGGCGAGTGAGTGGGGTACTCGGTAAACCGCCACCGCCGGCCTATTTTGAATAATTTGGTTTGCTGTAAGGGTTCGCTGAAGACCGTGATATAAAGATCAAAGGAGTAGTAAGCAACACCTGCAGATTATGGGGGCCAATTGTTCAGGTAGGGGGCGATCAACCTCGGTTCGGGTTGATTCAGAGAACCGACCAGTCGGGTCGGCAAGGTACATCATGTGTGAAAAATACGGAAGTCACACAGAGGTTTTATGTGATGAATGGGAGAGAATGACTGTACAAGACAGGGAGAAATTCCCAAGAATAGGTAGCTTCAGTCCAGAAGTGTTACAAAATTTAAGGAGGAGGATATGTCTCATAAAATCAACAAAGAGACGAATTCAGCATCATGATTATTTACAGTTGTGGCAACAGGAAGGTGAGATACAGAGAGGTTTGGCTCTGGCGGCGGGATCTGGGGCAGTCAGGAAACTGATTGCCACAGCCCCGCCACCACCATACATAGCAGGAGAGAAGTTGATTACGGAGAGAAACGCACTGGGTTGTAAAACACAAACACTTAGTAACCCTGTAAATGTTAATGATGCTAACCAAGTAACGCATGCAAGTATTAACCCGTGCAAGTTGTACCCTGTTTTGAACTTTCCTCAGGAATGTGATCAAGAAGACGATTCAGCAACAATTTCAGCTCTCTCTCTCGCAGCCACCATAGCAGAGACCACAGTAGGCACAGCAACACCCACGAGATTAGCGAAGGCCCCTAGCGGAGGGATAGGTGAGGTCGTGTCAACGGGTAAGTACGGCACCATGCACTACACTGAAACAATTGTACCACAACAAGCTGTAGAATCTACACAGGAAGAGGCTGTTAGAATTGCTCCTGTAAGGGTAATAGCAGTTCCCAATGGAAAAACAGATGTGTCTGGAGCCACTCCCATAAGGAACATTGCCATGTACACTCCATTTTCCCGAATGGAATTAAGAACAATAGTGTCCGAATTTCCTGACCCCAGGAAAGACTTAGTTGCTAGCCAAAAATACATCAGGGATCTAGGTAACACTGTAGAACCCAACAACAAGGATTGGCAGATACTGCTAAGAGCTTGTTTACCTTCCAATGTCGACTCAGTTCAATTCTTAGCTGATTGTGGACTAGATAAAGATGTACCGCTTTCAGATGTGTACAACAAAGATAACGTAAAAAGGATAAATTTACAGCTAAAGGAGTATTTCCCAGCCGTTGTTAAATGGAACAAGATATTCTCCATTAGACAAAAAGAGTCCGAAACGGCAGCAGAATATTTCCACCGGGCACTATTAGAAATGGCAAAGTACACTGGAATAGAAGACATTAGGACCAACCCAAACCATCAAGACGTAGCAGTATCTGTACTGATGGATGGTTTAAAGGAAACATTAAAGACTAGGGTTCAGACCACGCAACCATGTTGGCGAGGTCTGTCGGTGTCCACATTGAGAGAGGCTGCTATTGATCACGACAGAAACATCACTAGACACAGGGAGTCGCAAAGTGATAAGTTGATGTCAGTAAGTATACAGGCGCTGACCACAAGGCAGCCTGCGTATGTACCACCGAATCCTGTGGGTAAGTCAAGTGTAATAACATGTTTTTCTTGTAACAAACAGGGACACTATGCACGAGACTGTAGAACAAAGAGTGTACAAAGATCTTTTCAACCCCCTAGACAACGACACGACACACGACATTGGGAGCAGGGTCCACAGAGGCGGAGTTTTGAGCCACATACAGGAGAAACAAAAAGATATCCCCCGAACAGAGACTGGCATGCCTCTGGTAGTTCCCAGCTAACTCCCCCACAAGTAGTTGCTGCCAACGGGATTCAGGGAGGTCAGCATACCCAATAGGGGTGTGGCCATACCTGTAATCTGCAGCCAGTTAAATTGATTGCCAGTCTTGGAAGTGAACCAGAGATTGCAATCAATGTAGCTGGTAAAACTTTAAACTTTCTTGTAGACACAGGGGCGGCCAAGTCAGTGATAAATTCAACAGTGGGCATGAGAACCACTGGTAGGACGATTCCAGCCATGGGAGTAACAGGAGTAGTCCAGCACTACCCTGTTAGCAAACCAGCCGAGATTACAATAGGACCCTTGCATACCAAGCATTCCTTTTTGCTGGCTGCATCGGCACCGACAAATCTCCTGGGTAGAGACCTACTATGTAAAATGGGTTGCGTCATTTATTGTACTCCTGAAGGTGTATTCTTGGACATTCCTGAGAATCACGCTCAGGAAGTACGAGACATGTTAGACTCCCCATCAAAATTAATGTCACACACCATTATGACAAATAGGAATCCATCCCAAATAGAAGAGATGACATCTCAGATACCAGAGTCACTTTGGACAAAAGATGGACAGGACACTGGATTAATGGCAAACGTAGCTCCAGTAGTTGTACAAGTAAAAGATGGTAGGATAGCTCCAAAAATCCCACAGTACCCTCTGAAGCCAGAGGTGGAGTTAGGAGTTTTCCCAGTAATAGAGCGCTTGCTACAACAGGGCATTCTAGTAAGAACGTCCAGCACAGCAAATAGTCCCATCTTCCCTGTTAAAAAGAGTGGGGGGAGGGGTTACAGGCTAGTGCAGGATCTAAGGGGGATTAACAAAATAGTTGAGAGTCAGTTCCCCGTAGTGCCTAATCCAGCTGTCATCCTAATGCAAATTCCTCCCACTGCCAAATTTTTCACTGTTATTGACCTCTGCTCCGCATTCTTTTCGGTACCTCTGCACCCTGACAGCCAATATTTGTTTGCATTCACATACAGAGGAGTCCAATACACGTGGACTCGGTTACCCCAAGGTTTCATAGATAGTCCAAGTATATTTTCTCAGGCTTTGCATGATTGCTTACAGTCTTTCCAACCAGAGAGTGGATCAGTACTGATACAGTATGTAGATGATTTACTACTGTGTTCAGATTCGCTGGAAGCTTCCCTGAAGGATACGAAACAGCTCCTGTTTCATCTTTCAGACACAGGACATAAGGTTTCCAAAGACAAGTTGCAATTATGCCAAACTAAGGTAAAATATTTGGGACACTGTCTAACACAAGGACTGAGACACCTGACCGCTGATAGAATCCAAGCCATTAGAGACATGACACTGCCACAAACCCAGCAACAGATCAGGACGTTTTTAGGAATGTGTGGGTATTGCCGTAATTGGATCCCAGGGTTTTCCATATTGGCGTTACCTTTGCAGGAAATGGTCTCTTCAAACAAACCTGATCGGATTTCGCATACAGACGAATCCGAAACAGCATTTGAGAGACTTAAGCAATGCCTAACGCAGGCACCAGCACTAGGTATGCCAGACTATGGGAAACCCTTTGAACTATACGGAACAGAAAGTGCTGGGTGCGCAGCAGGTGTACTAACCCAAAAGCACGGTGACGCCAGCAGGCCAGTTGCATACTACAGCGCTCAGCTAGACACGGTAGCGCGATCCCTCCCCACATGCTTGCGTAGCGTTGCGGCGATAGCATTGCTAGTGACAAAAAGCGAAGATGTCGTGCTAGGCCACAACCTCACAATCCATACACCACATGCAGTATCTGCCTTATTGAATTCTGCCCAAACCAGACACGTCTCATCAGCAAGGTTTACAAGATGGGAATTGGCATTAATGGCCCCAGTAAACATCACCATAAGGAGATGCAGCGCATTAAATCCTGCAACATTTCTCCCAGGTGTGCCTGGTCAGACACAAAGGGTGGAAGGTGAGAGTGATGGGGAAGGAGGATTTAATACAAAGGAAGATACACATGATTGTATGGAATATTTGACCCAAAATTTTACCGCAAGGCCTGACATCAGTGACAATCCACTGGAAGATGCAGAACTCACGTTCTACACTGACGGTAGTTGTCATAGACAGTCAGACTCGGGAGACTTGTGTACTGGATACGCAGTCGTAAATGACCAAGACACCATAGAAGCGGAACCGCTAGGCCCACCTCACTCAGCCCAGGTTGCTGAACTGGTCGCCCTAACCAGAGCATGTGAATTGGCTAAGGGTAAGTCAGCCAATATCTACACCGATTCTAGATACGCCTTCGGGGTAGTACATGATTTCGGAGCCCTATGGCGCCTCAGAAATTTCATGACGGCAGCTGGTACACCGATAGCGCATGCAGCTCATATAAAAAGGCTTCTAACAGCGATACAGGAACCAGACAGAGTGGCTGTTATCAAATGTAAAGCACATACATATAGCCAAGACCCAGTATCCCTTGGTAACAGCCGAGCAGACGAAGCCGCAAAGCTTGCAGCTGCTACCCCCATACAGACAGACACCACACAACTGATGGTATTTAATACCATCAACACACAGAAGTTGTGTGAGATGCAGAATTTGTGTTCCACACAGGAAAAGGCAGTCTGGAAGGCAAAGGGATATGGCCAGGAGTCCTCAGGGCTCTGGACGGATGGACATGGTAAACCAGTGGCCCCCAGGACATACCTTCCATGTCTGGCTGAAGCAGCTCACGGGTTGACTCATCTAGGCAAGGAGGGAATGAACAAATTGGTAAGAGCATACTGGTGCGCCCCAGGATTCTCCTCTCATGCGGGTAAAAGAGCAATGTCATGCCTTACCTGTCTGAGAAAGAATATTGGAAAAGCAATACCTACAGAACCATCCCATATCCCACCTGCCGGCGGCCCTTTCCAGGTAATACAAATTGACTTCATTCAATTACCCCCATGTCGAAATTTGAAATATGTACTTGTTTGTATAGATGTTTTCTCGAATTGGGTCGAAGCATTTCCAGCAGCTACAAATACCGCTATGTTTACAGCTAAGAAAATTGTGCAGGAATTTGTATGTAGATATGGTATCCCTAGAATCATTGAAAGTGATAGGGGTACCCATTTTACCGGTGATGTCTTTCAAGGAATGTGTAAATTAATGGGTATTGATAGCAAGCTGCACACTCCGTACCGTCCACAGGCGAGCGCGAAGGTCGAAAGAGTGAACAGCACTATTAAAAATAAATTGAGTAAAGTAATGGCAGAGACAGGATTGACGTGGCCAGAAGCTTTACCCATTGTTTTGTATAGCATCAGAACCACTCCCAGGTCCCCTCTTAACCTGTCCCCTTTTGAAATTCTGTTTGGTCGACAACCGCATGTCATGATTAACCCTCAGGATGATTTGAAATGTAACAATGAAGTAACTGTAAAATACTTGATTAACATGAGTAAGCAGTTGAGGAATCAAAATGATAATCTGAAGTTGGTGATTCCTGATTTACCAGATAGTAATTGTCATGACATTGAACCTGGGGATTATGTAATGATACGAAATTTTCTACGCTCAGGTTGTCTTATTGATAGATGGGAAGGACCATACCAGGTCTTATTGACTAGCACCACAGCATTGAAGGTTGCTGAGAGAGAGACTTGGGTCCATTCATCCCACTGCAAAAAGGTTGCTGATCCAGAGAAGTCCCGTGATAAGGAACAGACGGTAGAGGTTGTATCACTGGAGTGTCTGTTCCAGGAGGACTGAGGCGGCACCTGAGCCGTGAAGACCGAAAGCAGCTGTCGACTCCCCACTCCCTTTTATTGTTTTCCTCCACTTCCCATCCCTTCTCCCAAAACATTTATTTTTCCCCCTTCTCATTCTTCTCTATTTCCTCCTCAAAGATGGACTTGCCCCAAGAGACTGTGATCCGGATTTTGATGTTAACCATGATGTTGACCAGAGCAGTCTGTTCCGGCGAGAGTACCATAGAGGTCGAGAGAGGTTCTGGAATGGGTCCCGATTATGATGATGGAGGCGTAGTTTTCCAAGATCAACCAAACCAACAAGCAAAGGCGAGTATCAGAAAACGATCCGATAGAAGAAATTGTGATGGATTGTTAGCTGAAGAAAACTGTATCTGTAGGCTCTGTGACAATTTGATTGAAGATGGATGCATAAAGAAATGCCAATCCAGTTTTAATATCCATATGGACCGGCATCCATTGAGTGACTATCACTCCTTAGTGGGTAACGTATTAAACCAAACAGATTGTTGGGTATGCTCTCAAGTACCTCAGGGTCATAGCAAATCAGGGCTAGTACCATTTCCTTTAACGTTAGGGGAGGTACTTGAGCTAAGTGGTGGGAGACCGGTGGACCGGAGGTTTAACATCTCCAGCCCTCCTAGTTTGAAGCTCCACCAATACCATGTGGATAGGTCCCTCTTATGTTTTAATATCTCCAATCCCCGTAAGCCGGGAAATTGGGAAGTGTCATGGAGCAACCTTACCATGACCTTTTCACACAGAGCAGATAGAATGCCTACAGATACAGAGCTTGTACGCCACATAGCCAGTAGAGGAAAATCTTTCCGGTATCGATATACCTTAGGAAATAGGATTACTAGAGTTGGAGAAGTATCACCAGGATACTGTGCACATATCGTACAAACTGATACGTGCATTAAGCAGATGGAAGAATTAGGGTCAGGAGAGTTCACCTGGAAGGTGTGTAATATGGTAATGTCCTTCTCCGTCCCATATGTTCTCCCCGATGATGCATATTTCATATGCGGGAGAAAGGCGTACAAGTGGCTTGCCCCAAACTCTGAAGGATTGTGTTATATTGGAAAAGTATTGCCTGAAGTGATGACTGTTACACATGACAAAATGAAGGACATACACCGTGGTGCCCAAGCTCCTTATACTCACACTCATTACGAGCACCGAGTTAAAAGACAACTGTCAGAAAGGTTGGAGCATCCGGCCTCTGACCTGATCCATGAATCCACCGGGATTCAGGTTCTGGTAGCGTTAGATTTCACTCGCACCGCTCGAGGAGTGATGAATTATAGATACATTTCCGCACTCGCCAATTTGTTAGATAATATCACTGAAATGTATGATGACACGTTTAGATACACTGGAAGAGAACTTCAAGCCTACAAAACAGAACTAGTTCAGCATAGGATGGTTCTTAATTATCTTACAGCAGTAACAGGCGGATATTGTGTTACATTGGCAACACAGTACGGTATAAAGTGTTGCACGTATATCACAAATAGCACCGAGGATCCGGTAGAGGTCATAGACCAAAAGATGGACGATATTCTCCAATTAAAGTGGGAATTTCGCCGAAAACACAATCTCACCCTTGCTGCTGTAGGTAATGAGCTGACTGGTTGGGTGTCATGGTTGAACCCGCGAAATTGGTTCTCCGGTTTGGGAGACTGGGCTCAAGGAGTCATAATGGATGTTGGAAAGTTTCTCCTATGTATTTTAGGTGTTGTTATATCTATTGGATTGATATTTAGATGCGGGCAGGCTTTAATGAGGTGCAAACAAAGTACAAGAGTGATGAGTTTGAGGAGTGAGGAAACTGTAATTAACCTGGATTTGATTTATGACCCAATGATAGAAACCATGATGTGATGAAAATGCGATTATAAGGTCCGTTTCTTTCACCTGTTTTTCTGCTTTTCACCAAGGTACAAAGACCCCCTTGGACGAGGAAGTTGACGAGACGCTATACAGACAACAGACAAGCACCAAAGATGAAGTTTTGACAACCTATGATATGGACACTTGATGAACTTTGCCATGGATCCCCAGTTTCCCTAGTATTTTTAAACTCACGCTAGCCCAACATTTTTGTAAATCTGATGGCACTGACAAAGCTATTTGCTCATGCCCAAGGAGCAATACAGCGCAAAGAAGACGACTCTCAACAGATACCGAACAAAACTTCAACAACAGATGTACATTTCCCTGACATAGAATATCATTGCATTTTCCATAAGTGTTCTTTATCTTCATCTCTACAACCCTCAGGTAATGACACACATAGACGATAGGGAATACAGGCACAGATATCAGCAACCACATACCTCCCCCATTCATGTATCATCAACTAAAATGTGCATCCCCATTTTGTTACAACCACAGCCGAAATGAGCTCGGTAGAGTTTGACAGCCCATCCACAGACCCTTAGTACGGGATAAGAAGGAATTCAAATATATACTTCGCAATACCTCGAAGCTTGATTTACCACACGTACGGCACGATGATACATGACCCTCCAAACATGGACTCATACACACATGCTTCTGCTTTCTCACTAGGTCATACCCTCTTCACACCTACTCCACTCTTCTTCCTTACCCCACCATGGAAATCAATTAACCCCTGACTTACATTTTTCTCCTTTTGAAATGTTTTAGAAGGTGGCAGTTATTATTGACTGCCAAAGGGTGGACTGTCAAAGTCAGAAAAATGTTTCTATACACATTGCCATATTTGCACCTCACCCTGGTACGCGCTGCGCATGCGTGCGCTTTCCCGTGAAGGCGCATACCCGCTACTGTGTGCACTCGCTCGCACTCGGTATGCGTATTTATGGTAAAGAGTATGTAGTCGTTGCGTGCGACTCATTCGTTACACATTTTTATAATCAATGTAGTTTATAGATCATGATCCCTTTGATAGTTTCTGAAAGTTTGGTTAATATAGAATGTCCCTGAACGGAGGAATCCCTCTTTGTATTGTACGAAGGGTCTAACAGGAGTCATACAGCAGTGTTTGGTACCCATCGGAAGAGAATTTAATTAACAATATTCCGGTGTTGGTTTGGAGCGTATTAATCGCTCGTGCGGATAGTTATGGACATAAGAAGTTTATGTCCATTTCTATTATTTACTCATACTCAGGTATGCGGCGGGAAACCTAGTTTCCCACCCACCTGAGCTGTTTGAAATCGTCACAGCCCACCTGTATGAATCAACCTATGACCTATTGTTATGATGCAGGGCCGAATTCCTTCGTCCAATGGACAATGGGATTGTAGGGACTATGAGATTGCATTGTGTGTGGGGCATAAATAGGCAGGCCGACCATATCCAACTGCACTCTCATCAACGGTTTTCTTGCTGATAATCGGGAGCTGGATATCGAGGCGCATGCGATCATACCCTTTGTGCGTAAGTTTCTTTCCGTAATCATTGTCTTACTGTGAGCCAATTTCTCTCATCTCTCTCCATTTCTCTCTCTCTCTCTCCCTTCTCTTTTCTCTCACATCTCCCCTAGACTAGTATTGCATTGTATTAGATAGTATCGTATTTTGGTTAGGAAGTATCTGTTATATTGTAGTGTATCATTTGTACTGTTATTCTCTTTTACAAGTATATTAGATATAATACAGTTAATAGGCTTTGGACCCTAAACCAGTATCTGTGTATTTCCTATAGTTTTAAGTGTTCACTTGAGCGTCGGTGACGCTCAAGCAGCTTTGTAATTAGTCAGGTTACACAAGGTTGCACTTACACCCTGTATTCACATTAAGGTATTCTGTGTATTTCATTGATAAAAGGTTTAGACATAAAGGTATAGCGTTGTGAGCGTCTGCGCCGTTGGTGATCTCCTCGTGGTCTCGAGCGTCCGCTACGCCATAGCGAATCATTACTCTAGTCATAGCCAATAACGTGCTGTCCTGTGATCACTGGGCCGTGAGCGAACGTGACGCTTGAGCGTCTCGCCTTCGGCTGAGCGATCGTTACGCAACTAGCGTACCCTTACGGTACTTCTTAAGTAAACAGCGTACAGTGTTCTTAGACTTCATTAAGGGTTGTTTATACGACAAAAGAATTTAGCATTGTCAGATGTCACCCCCTGCGGGGTCGACACCAGAGTGGATGGATATGTGGAAGGTATTAACCGACAGTGTCAACTCCTTACATAAAAGGTTCGATGACATAACAGCTGTGGGACAGCCGGCTTCTCAGCCAGTGCCTGCCCAGGCATCTCAAAGGCCATCAGGGGCTCAAAAACGCCCGCTACCTCAGATAGCAGACACAGATGTCGACACGGAGTCTGACTCCAGTGTCGACGACGACGAGACTAATGTACATTCCACTAGGGCCATCCGTTGCATGATTACGGCAATGAAAAATGTGTTGCACATTTCTGACATTAACCCAGGTACCACTAAAAAGGGTATTATGTTTGGGGAGAAAAAGCAACCAGTGGTTTTTCCCCCTTCAGATGAGTTAAATGAAGTGTGTGAAGAAGCATGGGCTTCCCCTGATAAAACACTAGTGATTTCTAAAAAGTTACTGATGGCGTACCCTTTCCCGCCAGATGACAGGGTACATTGGGAGACATCCCCGAGGGTGGATAAAGCGCTCACACGCTTGTCAAAAAAGGTGGCACTACCGTCTCAGGAGCCTGCGGATAGAAAGCAGGAAGCTATTCTGAAGTCTGTATATACACACTCAGGTACTATACTGAGACTTGCTATTGCTTCAGCATGGATGTGCAGTGCTGCAGCAGCGTGGTCTGATTCCCTGTCTGATAACATTGATTCCCTTGACAGGGACACTATATTGCTAACCATAGAGCATATTAAAGACGTGGTCTTATACATGAGAGATGCACAGAGGGATATTTGCCGGCTGGCATCTAGAATAAATGCAATGTCCATTTCTGCCAGGAGAGTATTATGGACTCGGCAGTGGACAGGTGATGCGGATTCTAAAAGGCACATGGAGGTTTTGCCTTACAAGGGTGAGGAATTGTTTGGGGATGGTCTCTCGGACCTCGTTTCCACAGCGACAGCTGGGAAGTCGACATTTTTACCCCAGGTTCCCTCACAGCCAAAGAAAGCACTGTATTATCAGGTACAGTCCTTTCGGCCCCAGAAAGGCAAGCGGGTTAAAGGCGCGTCCTTTCTGCCCAGAGGCAGGGGTAGAGGGAAAAAGCTGCACCATACAGCCAGTTCCCAAGAACAGAAATCCTCCCCTGCTTCCACTAAATCCACCGCATGACGCTGGGGCTCCACTGGTGGAGCCAGGTGCGGTGGGGGCCCGTCTCCGGAACTTCAGCGACCGGTGGGTTCGCTCACAGGTGGATCCCTGGGTTCTACAAGTGGTATCTCAGGGATACAAGCTGGAATTCGAGACGTCTCCCCCTCGCCGTTACCTCAAATCAGCCTTGCCAGCTACTCCCCCGGACAGGGAGGTAGTGCTGGCGGCAATTCACAAGCTGTACCTCCAGCAGGTGATTATAGAAGTTCCCCTCCTTCAACAGGGACGGGGTTACTATTCCACAATGTTTGTGGTACCGAAACCAGACGGTTCGGTGAGACCCATTTTAAATTTGAAATCCTTGAACACTTATATAAGAAGGTTCAAGTTCAAAATGGAATCGCTCAGGGCGGTTATTGCAAGCCTGGAAGAAGGGGATTACATGGTATCACTGGACATCAAGGATGCTTACCTGCATGTCCCCATTTACCCACCTCACCAGGTGCACCTCCGTTTTGTGGTACAAGACTGCCATTACCAATTCCAGACGTTGCCGTTTGGTCTGTCCACAGCACCAAGGGTATTTACCAAGGTAATGGCCGAAATGATGATACTCCTTCGAAAGAAGGGAGTTATAATTATCCCATACTTGGACGATCTCCTTATAAAGGCGAGGTCCAGGGAGCAGTTGTTGGTCAGAGTAGCACTATCTCAGGAAGTGCTACAACAGCACGGCTGGATTCTGAATATTCCAAAGTCGCAGCTAGATCCTACGACGCGTCTGCTGTTCCTGGGTATGATTCTGGACACAGAACAGAAGAAGGTGTTTCTCCCGGAGGAGAAGGCCAAGGAGTTGTCATCTCTGGTCAGAGACCTCCTGAAACCAAAACAGGTGTCGGTGCATCACTGCACGCGAGTCCTGGGAAAGATGGTAGCTTCTTACAAAGCAATTCCATTCGGCAGGTTCCATGCAAGGATCTTTCAGTGGGATCTGTTAGACAAGTGGTCCGGATCGCATCTTCAGATGCATCGGCTGATCACCCTGTCCCCGAGGGCAAGGGGGTCTCTGCTGTGGTGGCTGCAGAGTGCTCATCTTCTAGAGGGCCACAGATTCGGCATACAGGACTGGGTCCTGGTGACCACGGATGCAAGCCTCCGAGGTTGGGGGGCAGTCACGCAGGGAAGAAACTTCCAAGAACAATGGTAGAGTCAGGAGGCTTCCCTACACATAAATATTCTGGAACTAAGGGCCATTTACAATGCCCTAAGTCAGGCAAGACCCCTGCTTCAAAACCAGCCGGTGCTGATTCAGTCAGACATCACGGCGGTCGCCCATGTAAACCGACAGGGCGGCACAAGAAGCAGGATGGCGATGGCAGAAGCCACAAGGATTCTCCGATGGGCGGAAAATCATGTGATAGCACTGTCAACAGTATTCATTCCGGGAGTGGACAACTGGGAAGCAGACTTCCTCAGCAGACACGACCTCCACCCGGGAGAGTGGGGACTTCATCAAGAAGTCTTCCAACTGATTGTAAACCGTTGGGAAAGGCCACAGGTGGACATGATGGCGTCCCGCCTAAACAAAAAGCTAAAAAGATATTGCGCCAGGTCAAGGGACCCTCAGGCGATAGCTGTGGACGCTCTAGTGACACCGTGGGTGTACCAGTCGGTTTATGTGTTCCCTCCTCTTCCTCTCATACCGAAGGTGCTGAGGATAATAAGAAAGAGAGGAGTAAGAACTATACTCATCGTTCCGGATTGGCCAAGAAGGACTTGGTACCCGGAACTACAAGAAATGATCTCAGAGGACCCTTGGCCTCTGCCTCTCAGACTGGACCTGCTACAGCAGGGGCCCTGTCTGTTCCAAGACTTACCGCGGCTGCGTTTGACGGCATGGCGGTTGAACGCCGGATCCTGATGGAAAAGGGCATTCCGGTTGAAGTCATTCCTACGCTGATAAAAGCTTGGAAAGATGTGACAGCAAAGCATTATCACCGCATATGGCGAAAATATGTTGCTTGGTGTGAGGCAATGAAGGCTCTCACAGAAGAATTTCAGCTGGGTCGATTTCTGCACTTCCTACAGTCAGGAGTGACTATGGGCCTTAAATTGGGATCCATTAAAGTCCAGATTTCAGCCCTGTCTATTTTCTTTCAAAAAGAACTGGCTTCACTGCCTGAAGTTCAGACGTTTGTTAAGGGAGTGCTGCATATTCAGCCCCCTTTTGTGCCCCCAGTGGCACCTTGGGATCTCAACGTTGTGTTGGATTTCCTAAAATCACATTGGTTTGAGCCACTTCAGACCGTGGAATTAAAATATATCACGTGGAAAGTGGTCATGCTTTTGGCCTTGGCTTCGGCTAGGCGGGTGTCAGAATTGGCGGCTTTGTCCTGTAAAAGCCCCTATCTGATCTTCCATATGGACAGAGCAGAATTGAGGACGCGTCCCCAATTCCTCCCTAAGGTGGTATCAGCGTTTCATTTGAACCAACCTATTGTGGTGCCTGCGGCTACTCGGGACTTGGAGGCTTCCAAGTTGCTGGACGTAGTCCGGGCCCTGAAAATCTATGTTTCCAGGACGGCTAGAGTCAGAAAGACTGACTCGCTGTTTATCCTGCATGCACCTAACAAGTTGGGTGCTCCTGCTTCTAAGCAGACTATTGCTCGCTGGATCTGTAACACGATTCAACTTGCACATTCTGCGGCTGGACTGCCGCATCCTAAATCAGTCAAAGCCCATTCCACGAGGAAGGTGGGCTCTTCTTGGGCGGCTGCCCGAGGGGTCTCGGCTTTACAACTTTGCCGAGCTGCTACCTGGTCGGGATCAAACATATTTGCAAAATTCTACAAGTTTGATACCCTGGCTGAGGAGGACCTTGAGTTTGCTCATTCGGTGCTGCAGAGTCATCCGCACTCTCCCGCCCGTTTGGGAGCTTTGGTATAATCCCCATGGTCCTTACGGAGTTCCCAGCATCCACTAGGACGTCAGAGAAAATAAGAATTTACTCACCGGTAATTCTATTTCTCGTAGTCCGTAGTGGATGCTGGGCGCCCATCCCAAGTGCGGATTGTCTGCAATACTTGTATATAGTTATTGCCTAACTAAAGGGTTATTGTTATGAGCCATCTGTTCGTGAGGCTCAGTTGTTATTCATACTGTTAACTGGGTATAGTATCACGAGTTGTACGGTGTGATTGGTGTGGCTGGTATGAGTCTTACCCGGGATTCCAAATCCTTTCCTTATTGTGTCAGCTCTTCGGGGCACAGTTTCCCTAACTGAGGTCTGGAGGAGGGGCATAGAGGGAGGAGCCAGTGCACACCAGTAGTCCTAAATCTTTCTTAGAGTGCCCAGTCTCCTGCGGAGCCCGTCTATTCTCCATGGTCCTTACGGAGTTCCCAGCATCCACTACGGACTACGAGAAATAGAATTACCGGTGAGTAAATTCTTATTTTCTGAGTGTAGGTGTATTGAAATGGGCCTAACATCCTTTTATAGGCATCCTAATTCAAGGTGTGAGTGATTTTTTTATTTGCAACACATGTAAACACGACTGAAAAAAGCCGGTCTATTTTTTTGCCGCTGTTTTTAACAATCGCAAAAAAATACGACCGCATTGGAGCACTCAGAGACTAACACCCAAATACGAATGAATAGTGAATTCCCGTATTCTATGAAATAACAGCCGCGTTTGACCGATGGTCTATTCATTCGTATTTCGGAACGTTGTCATTCAAACCATTACGAATAGACCAGACACTGCCGAGATTGGTGCTTAGTGAATTCCCGGATTGGTATTTAGAAAAAAAACCACAAATCGGCCAAACTCGGATTTTTAGTAAATACTGGCCATGGTGTGGAGGTGAAAAAGGTTAAAGGCGTGAGAAAGGTAATAATGAAAGACAGCTGGAGAGGACAGAGCAAATTATGTGGTGCTGCATGTTGACATACTGTACCTGCAGCGGCCTGTTAGCATCCTGTGGCTGACACTGTACATGGTCATTATCTGACCAGTCACCAAAGAAAAACATTTCTAAGTTGTTTCACTAAAACCCCAAATATTACAATTTCCAGATGCTTTGCATAGAACAGCTAACACCTGAGAGACCAGGCAAAAGTACTATCACGCCGTCATAAGTACACAAAACAGGAAAGTAGAAATAAATAAAGGGTCTGGTCCTTAAGCTGGAAGCTGATTTGACTTTGATATGAAATGCGCAATTTCTGAACAATCGCTAACCTGCAAATGTAAGCGCAGATTAATTTTACAGGGCTGTTTGCACCTTAAACTGCATTATACCCCTTTCACACTGCCTGAGGCGGGTCACACTCGGGAGCCTGATATGGGCAGGGTTGGACTGGCCCACAGGGGTACCAGCGAAACCACCGGTAGGCCCCACTGCCTGAGGTCCCACTCCTTCCTCTAGGGATCAGGTTACAGACTGTGCACTTGTATTATACATGGTAGATATGTTGCATTACACTGCAGTAGACTATTGTGTATTTCAAGCCTCTGTGGAGGCTGGCCACACACCCTTTGTAGGCTGGCCACACCCCCAAGTATGGGACCCTATAACTGCATTTCCCCGATGGGCCCTTCATGCCCAAGTCCGACACTGGACACGGGAGCATCCAGGGTGCGCCCCGCCGCATACTGCCGGGTTGGTGACATCAGTGGTGACGTGACGGGGCCGGCGCTTGCAGATCACATGATCTCCAAGTGCCGCCTGTACACACACAGTGAATGGGAAATGGGTCGCATCGACCCGGCTCCTGTTCACACCGCACAGCAAGCCGGTTTGAACATGAGTTCAACCCTGTTCGCTACAAGGGTTGAAATACCGGATATTTTTCCCCTGGCACCTTTCAGACCACACATGAAAACGGGTTATGCGTGCTCATGTGCCAATAACCCGTGTTCATAGCTGGCGGTCTGAAAGGGGTATTAGTGATACTGGTGAGAGCGCCACACTTTTTTGCTAGCCTACTCTATTTTTATATATATATATATATATATATATATATATATATTTATGGGCAGATTTACTAACGCTTCTAAAACAGACAAGTGATGATGTTGCCCATAGCAACCAATCAGATTCTAGTCATCATTCTCTAGAATGCAAAATGTTAGTTAGAATCTGGTTGCTATGGCAACATCTCCACTTTAATTTTTAGAAACTTTGGTAAATCTGCCCCTTTGTGTTTTTCTCGTTTTTAATCACTCCTCAAATCTGGATTCATAATTAGGAAGACATTAATTGTAGTCAACAGATTTTCAGACATCTGCCTTTTCTAATTACAAATACTATAGATCGTTAAAAAGTGAATAAACCTACAAATGTTTTTTTGATGACATAAAAAAAATAATTAAGGCAGATTTGGACAAATGGATGGTGTTATTAATTGTTATTTCTGATTAAACCTGTCATGTGTTGATGGAATTCCTGGATTCTGTTGAAATGCTCACAATGACTTAATAGCCCGCATGTGTTTGCAGCAAGAAGATACTTAAGGGTTAATAAAGTTCCTTCTCGCATTAGAGTTATCCTCAGCAAGGTGTCTTCACGGTGATTTCAGTTAAAGCCGCAAACTGAAAAGATTCCATGAAATATAATGATACGATTTTATGGTACGTCGCATGATAATTACACAATTGCGGAATACAGTCTGGCCGGCTTTAAACAATTATGGTTTTGGCACAGATCACATAAGTCTGCCCTTTACAGCTGTACCCTAGAAGCCATCTCATTTTCCAAAGAACAGCGCTACCAATGCCAATATATTTGTATTTCAGAAGCAGAGGGTAATATTTTTGTCAGGGTGACTCAGTTGCTGTTTAAGCTAGAGATGAGCGGGTTCGGTTCCTCGGAATCCGAACCCCCCCGAACTTCACGCTTTTTACACGGGTCCAAGGCAGACTCGGATCTTCCCGCCTTGCTCGGCTAACCCGAGCGCGCCCGAACGTCATCATCCCGCTGTCGGATTCTCGCGAGGCTCGTATTCTATCGCGAGACTCGGATTCTATATAAGGAGCCGCGCGTCGCCGCCATTTTCACACGTGCATTGAGATTGATAGGGAGAGGACGTGGCTGGCGTCCTCTCCGTTTAGATAGAGAGTGAGACACTTGATTTACTGGAGCATTAGGAGTACTCAGAGAGTGCAGAGTTTTGCTGATAGTTATACTAGTGGTGACCACCAGTTTTATTTATTATTTAATATAATCCGTTCTCTGCCTGAAAAAAAACGATACACAGTCACATACCATATTTGTGCTCAGCCTCAGTGTGCTGCATGATAATATCATCTATGTATATCTGACTGTGCTGAGTAGTGCTCACTGCTCACACAGCTTAATTGTGGGGGAGACTGGGGAGCAGTTATAGCAGGAGTACATATTTAACAGTGCACACTTTTGCTGCCAGAGTGCCAGTGTGACTGACCAGCAGTGACCACTGACCACCAGTATATTGTCTGCCTGAAAAAGTTAAACACTCGTGTGGTGTTTTTTTTTTTTATTCTATAAACGCATTCTGCTGACAGTGTCCAGCAGGTCCGTCATTCATTATATTTCTATCTTCTTCATACTAGTAGTTTAGGAGTCTGCAGTGCTGACAGTGTCCAGCAGGTCTGTCATTATACAATATATACCTGTCCGGCTGCAGTAGTGATATATATATATTTTTTATATCATTATCATCCAGTCTATATTAGCAGACGCAGTACGGTAGTCCACGGCTGTAGCTACCTCTGTGTCGGCAGTCGCTCGTCCATAATTGTATACCTACCTGTGGTGGTTTTTTTTTTTCTATCTTCTTCATACTAGTAGTTTAGGAGTCTGCAGTGCTGACAGTGTCCAGCAGGTCCGTCATTATACAATATATACCTGTCCTGCAGTAGTGATATATATATATTTTTTATATCATTATCATCCAGTCTATATTAGCAGACGCAGTACGGTAGTCCACGGCTGTAGCTACCTCTGTGTCGGCAGTCGCTCGTCCATAATTATATACCTACCTGTGGTGGTTTTTTTTTTTTTCTATCTTCTTCATACTAGTAGTTTAGGAGTCTGCAGTGCTGACAGTGTCCAGCAGGTCCGTCATTATACAATATATACCTGTCCTGCAGTAGTGATATATATATATTTTTTATATCATTATCATCCAGTCTATACTAGCAGACGCAGTACGGTAGTCCACGGCTGTAGCTACCTCTGTGTCGGCAGTCGCTCGTCCATAATTGTATACCTACCTGTGGTGGGTTTTTTTTTCTATCTTCTTCATACTAGTAGTTTAGGAGTCTGCAGTGCTGACAGTGTCCAGCAGGTCCGTCATTATACAATATATACCTGTCCTGCAGTAGTGATATATATATATTTTTTATATCATTATCATCCAGTCTATACTAGCAGACGCAGTACGGTAGTCCACGGCTGTAGCTACCTCTGTGTCGGCAGTCGCTCGTCCATAATTGTATACCTACCTGTGGTGGGTTTTTTTTTTTCTATCTTCTTCATACTAGTAGTTTAGGAGTCTGCAGTGCTGACAGTGTCCAGCAGGTCCGTCATTATACAATATATACCTGTCCTGCAGTAGTGATATATATATATTTTTTATATCATTATCATCCAGTCTATACTAGCAGACGCAGTACGGTAGTCCACGGCTGTAGCTACCTCTGTGTCGGCAGTCGCTCGTCCATAATTATATACCTACCTGTGGTGGGTTTTTTTTTCTATCTTCTTCATACTAGTAGTTTAGGAGTCTGCAGTGCTGACAGTGTCCAGCAGGTCCGTCATTATACAATATATACCTGTCCTGCAGTAGTGATATATATATATATTTTTTATATCATTATCATCCAGTCTATACTAGCAGACGCAGTACGGTAGTCCACGGCTGTAGCTACCTCTGTGTCGGCAGTCGCTCGTCATCCATAAGTATACTAGTATCCATCCATCTCCATTGTTTACCTGAGGTGCCTTTTAGTTGTGCCTATTAAAATATGGAGAACAAAAATGTTGAGGTTCCAAAAATAGGGAAAGATCAAGATCCACTTCCACCTCGTGCTGAAGCTGCTGCCACTAGTCATGGCCGAGACGATGAAATGCCATCAACGTCGTCTGCCAAGGCCGATGCCCAATGTCATAGTACAGAGCATGTAAAATCCAAAACACCAAATATCAGTAAAAAAAGGACTCAAAAATCTAAAATAAAATCGTCGGAGGAGAAGCGTAAACTTGCCAATATGCCATTTACCACACGGAGTGGCAAGGAACGGCTGAGGCCCTGGCCTATGTTCATGGCTAGTGGTTCAGCTTCACATGAGGATGGAAGCACTCAGCCTCTCGCTAGAAAAATGAAAAGACTCAAGCTGGCAAAAGCACAGCAAAGAACTGTGCGTTCCTCGAAATCACAAATCCACAAGGAGAGTCCAATTGTGTCGGTTGCGATGCCTGACCTTCCCAACACTGGACGTGAAGAGCATGCGCCTTCCACCATTTGCACGCCCCCTGCAAGTGCTGGAAGGAGCACCCGCAGTCCAGTTCCTGATAGTCAGATTGAAGATGTCAGTGTTGAAGTACACCAGGATGAGGAGGATATGGGTGTTGCTGGCGCTGGGGAGGAAATTGACCAGGAGGATTCTGATGGTGAGGTGGTTTGTTTAAGTCAGGCACCCGGGGAGACACCTGTTGTCCGTGGGAGGAATATGGCCATTGACATGCCTGGTGAAAATACCAAAAAAATCAGCTTTTCACTGTGGAAGTATTTCAACAGAAATGCGGACAACATTTGTCAAGCCGTGTGTTGCCTTTGTCAAGCTGTAATAAGTAGGGGTAAGGACGTTAACCACCTCGGAACATCCTCCCTTATACGTCACCTGCAGCGCATTCATCATAAGTCAGTGACAAGTTCAAAAACTTTGGGCGACAGCGGAAGCAGTCCACTGACCAGTAAATCCCTTCCTCTTGTAACCAAGCTCACGCAAACCACCCCACCAACTCCCTCAGTGTCAATTTCCTCCTTCCCCAGGAATGCCAATAGTCCTGCAGGCCATGTCACTGGCAATTCTGACGAGTCCTCTCCTGCCTGGGATTCCTCCGATGCATCCTTGCGTGTAACGCCTACTGCTGCTGGCGCTGCTGTTGTTGCTGCTGGGAGTCGATGGTCATCCCAGAGGGGAAGTCGTAAGACCACTTTTACTACTTCCACCAAGCAATTGACTGTCCAACAGTCAATTGCTTACGGCAACTTACGGCAACTGAGGAAGATCATCGCAGAATGGCTTACCCCAATTGGACTCTCCTGTGGATTTGTGGCATCGGACAACGCCAGCAATATTGTGTGTGCATTAAATATGGGCAAATTCCATCACGTCCCATGTTTTGCACATACCTTGAATTTGGTGGTGCAGAATTATTTAAAAAATGAGAGGGGCGTGCAAGAGATGCTGTCGGTGGCCAGAAGAATTGCGGGACACTTTCGGCGTACAGGCACCACGTACAGAAGACTGGAGCAACACCAAAAACGCCTGAACCTGCCCTGCCATCATCTGAAGCAAGAAGTGGTAACGAGGTGGAATTCATTGCGCCTCTTTTTTCTTTGCGTCATGTGCTGTTTGGGGAGTATTTTTTGGAAGGGCCATCCTGCGTGACACTGCAGTGACACTCCTAGATGGGCCAGGTGTTTGTGTCGGCCACTTGGGTCGCTGAGCTTAGTCACACAGCTACCTCATTGCGCCTCTTTTTTTCTTTGCGTCATGTGCTGTTTGGGGAGTGTTTTTTGGAAGGGCCATCCTGCGTGACACTGCAGTGCCACTCCTAGATGGGCCAGGTGTTTGTGTCGGCCACTTGGGTCGCTGAGCTTAGTCATCCAGCGACCTTGGTGCAAATTTTAGGACTAAAAATAATATTGTGAGGTGTGAGGTGTTCAGAATAGACTGAAAATGAGTGAAAATTATGGTTATTGAGGTTAATAATACTTTGGGATCAAAATGACCCCCAAATTCTATGATTTAAGCTGTTTTTTAGGGTTTTTTGAAAAAAACACCCGAATCCAAAACACACCCGAATCCGACAAAAAAAATTCGGTGAGGTTTTGCCAAAACGCGTTCGAACCCAAAACACTGCCGCGGAACCGAACCCAAAACCAAAACACAAAACCCGAAAAATTTCCGGTGCACATCTCTAGTTTAAGCACCGATTCTATTTACATTACAGTAAATTATTTCTGTACAGAGCTGGCATTATAGCTAAAAAGTGTTACCTTAAAATTAGGAAGTTAAGACCCATAATAACTTAAGCACTTGATGATACCTTTCTACTAAGCTATAATACAGTGAAGCCCTCTACACGGGTTCGGAATGCGCAGTGGTGCAAGTAGAAAAAAAATCTTAGTGGTACTGTGAGCGTGCGCCGACGGCGCGAGCACCAAAAAATGGGTGTGGCCACATATATGTATATGGTCCCTTATATGTGTATCACGCACCCATTTCCATTGGCCACGCCCCCTTTTCCATTGGCCACACGGGGGTGAGTGGGTGCATGGTGACAAAGATACTGGGGGTGTGCATGGTGACACACATACTGGGTGGTGCATATTGACACACGTACTAGGGGGGTGGGGGTGCATGGTGACAACCATACTTGGGGGGGGGGGGAGAGGTGTATGGAGACTCACATACAGGGGGAGAGGGGGGAGTTGGTGCAAGGTGACACACATACTGGGGGAATGGGGGGTGCATGGTGACACACATACCATGGGAGGGGGGAGTTGGGGCATGGTGACACACACACTTAGGTGGCTTGGTGGGTGCAAGCTGACTCAATGGGGCCTGGGGGGAAGGGTACATTATTGATTATAGACACACTGCAGCCTGGGGGCCTAGGAGGGATAGCACCAACCAGCAGGCAGCAGGTTAGTACTTACACACAGAGGGTGGGCAGCCGCAGCAGTATAATCCATCTCAGCTTGACTCCTCAGCACCCCTCGTTGTTGGCACACACGGCTCCTGCTCCACCCACAGCAGTTCATAGTTTTCTGGGCTGCAGTGAGTTCCCTGAGCGTGATGCCATGAGGTCAGCGTCATGCTCATGGCAGCCCTGGCGGAAGCCAGGGAGTATTACTGCTGCTGGTGCTGGTTGTGGTGTAATGCTGCCGAGATGCTTTACCAATTCTGAGTGAAACTTAAAAAATGGAGCCGCGGCAGTAAGGTGGTTGGACGGTACGGCGTACCAGCTACTCATTTCTTAATGGTACGCCGTACCAGGCCGTACCGCCATACTTTCACCACTGGCTATGTGTGACTGGCGGTCAAGAGACGACCGGTCAACATATCTACACCGGGATGCCGGCAGCGGAGTCCCGGCGCGCGGGGGGTGGCGGGCAGAGGGGGAAAGCGAAAGAAGCCCCTTGTGGGCGTGGTTGTGAGTGTCGTGGACACTCACGAGTGGGAATAGTCCCTGCTAGTCGGCACGCCGACTGTCGGGATTCTAAGGGGGAGGTATTGACCGCCAGTCACATAATTACATCCCCTATACACACCACTTGTTAAAGTGCAATGTTAGTATGCTGCAATAGCGGTTGAGCCGCACGCAAAGTGGCTGTCAGGGCGGCACTACACCCTGTGCCAGCCCTGTCTCCTGAACATATGACATCATGATGTTAGGCTATGCCACCACTTGCACATCCCTAGTTAAGAACCTGCTGGCTGTAGTTACAGGTAGCCGTGGAAGCCTAATTTACTACCTTTAGCTAACGCGAGAATCTGCAGGTCTAATGCGTGGGTTTGTGAAATGCTCAGAACATTACATACACATAGTGGCAGATTTCCCACTAGGCACGTAAGACATGTGCATAGGTAGGCTATCCATATTATCCCTTTAACCTGGGACACTCATGAATTACACAGGTTCTGTGGCTGGCTGACTACAAGCCTGCATTTCACCTGGTTTTAAGCAGCCACAGAACCAGTGTAATTCATGAGTGTCCCAGGTTAAAGGGATAATATGGTCAGCCTTGATAGGGGCACCACCCTCTAGTGGTGATTTTCATGCAGGAGAGGTTGTGGCTACTTGCCTAAGGGGGTCATTCCGAGTTAGCACTCAGACATGCGGGGGGACACCCAGCATGTCAGTGCCGGTTCCCCCCGTAGAAATGCAAAAGCATCACACAGCGGCGATGCTTTTGCATTTGTGGAGTAACTCCTGGCCAGCGCAGCTCCTGCAGCTGGCCGGGAGAACCTCTTCGCTGCCCCTGGTCGCAGCGGCTGCTTGTGACGTCACGCAGCCGCTGCGGCCTGCCCCCCGCACGGTCCAGCCATGCCTGCGTTTTCCGGACCGTGCCCCAAAACGGCGGGCAAACACCGCCGTGCTGCCCCCTCCCTCCCAGCGACTGCCTCTGCATGTCAATCAGGCAGAGGCGATCGCTAGGATCCGATGGCCTTCGGCCGTCCGGCAAGTGCCAGCGCCGGCGCATGCACAGTTCCGACCCGATCGCTGCGATAAACTGCAGCGAGCGATCGGGTCGGAATGACCCCCTAATAGCTGTCTGCTGGGAGGCTGTAGCTTTGGGAGCAGGCAGTGATACTATCATGATGTCTATGCAGAGCCACCTATCACTATGCTCAACTACTGAGACAGCGGAGTGGTGCTCACTTGGTGCTACTTTATTCTGCTGTACATATACAGTATTACTTGGTATCACTTCCAATGGTTCACAAGTACCCTGCTGATGAGCTTTAATGGTGGCTCATGGTGGCACTGCAACCTAATGGAGGTCCTGAATCAATTGTACGTTACATAATAATTAAATATATACTGTAGGACCTCATTCAGTAAGGATTGTAAATTCTGCTAAACAGCAGAATTTGCAATAAATGTTTTCACATGCTGGGGCGCATCCATCACAGGGCAAGGCCAACCAACATGCAGCCCACCGCCAACCCACTGCGATCATGCTGTAATTGCGATTCTGCGATTGCAGAAATTATGGAAGCCTCTTTCCAGTACCATTTTTTTGTTTGGAGCGGTTGCGCTTGACGACACGCAGCCGCCCCCAAACCGCCCCCAACACGCCCCCGTTCACATTGCCACGCCCCTACAATGCTCTGTCTCCCCCTTGGAAACAGAGCGTTGCCACCCCACAAACACCTCTGCCTGTCAGGCAGAGGCATTCACATTTAGGGGGTAATTCTAAGTTGATCGCAACAGGAACTTTGTTAGCAGTTGGGCAAAACCATGTGCACTGCAGGGGAGGCAGATATAACACGTGCAGAGAGAGTTATATGCACATGTTATATCTGCCTCCCCTGCAGTGCACATGGTTTTGCCCAACTGCTAACAAAGTTCCTGCTGCGATCAACTCAGAATTACCCCCTTAATGCGGGCCACCTCCGTTCCGGGTGCATGCGCAGGACAGGACCCACGCATGTGTACGCGGGTACCGTTGCTGATTTTGCGGTCGCATCGCCTAAATCAGCCCCATAATACATTCTTCTTATGCATCTTTATGAATTTTTTTTTCTCTTACTTCCTAGAGGATGCTGGGGACTCCGTAAGGACCATGGGGATAGACGGGCTCCGCAGGAGACATGGGCACTTTAAGAAAGTCTTTAGACCTGGGTGTGCACTGGCTCCTCCCTCTATGCCCCTCCTCCAGACCTCAGTTTGATGATACTGTGCCCAGAGGAGCTGGGTGCTTTTCAGTGAGCTCTCCTGAGTTTGCTGATAGAAAGTATTTTGTTAGGTTTTTTATTTTCAGGTAGCTCTGCTGGCAACAGACTCCCTGCATCGAGGGACTGAGGGGAGAGAAGCAGCCCTACTCTCTGAGTGCAGGTCCTGCTTCTTAGGCTACTGGACACCATTAGCTCCAGAGGGATTGGTACGCAGGATCTCACCCTAGCCGTCCGTCCCAGAGCCGCGCCGCCGTCCCCCTCGCAGAGCCAGAAGATAGAAGCCGGGTGAGTATGAGAAGAAAAGAAGACTTCAAAGGCGGCAGAAGACTTCATGATCTTCACTGAGGTAACGCACAGCACTGCAGCTGTGCGCCATTGCTCCCACACACCTCACATACTCCGGTCACTGTAAGGGTGCAGGGCGCAGGGGGGGGGGCGCCCTGGGCAGCAATATACACCTCTTATTTGGCAAAAGGAGCATATATACAGCTGGACACTGTATATATGCGGGAGCCCCCGCCAATTTTACACTTTAGCACAGTGATTTTCAACCTTTTTTTACTCGTGGCACACCGAACAACATTTTAAAATTGCCAAGGCACACCATCAGTTCCCCACAGAAAAAACAAAACACACACAGTAAATAAAAAAATCCACACATACATTGGCTTACACAGAAAATACAATCACATTGCTCCCCACATGAATTATTCACATTGTTCCCCCCATAAATCCATAAATTCTTATTCTCCCCACATAAATCCCATTGAAATCCTATTGTTCCCCACAGGAGAAATAAAATAACAAATATTATCAGCTGTCCTCCCTGTCCCTCAGTGGCGGGGGTTGTTCATAGTGGAGTTCTGTGAATACTGAGCAGCGGGCGGTCGGTCAGGTGTGGATGTGGGTTGGCAAGGAAAGCTGTGTATGCAGGCGGGAACTGGAAGATGTGTATGCAGGCAGGTGGGCTGGCTGGGTGGTGAGACACGGCGGCCGTGACCTATGATATCACACCGTTTTCAAGGCATAGGTCATGGCCGGAGCACGAATGATCCTCTAAGAAGAGCCTGAGCCAACAGTTCACTCTAAAGGTGCTGGAAGCTGCTCTGGCTCCGCGGCACACCTTGCAACTGGTCGCGGCACACTAGTGTGCCACGGCACACTGGTTGAAAAAGCCTGCTTTAGCAGGACAGAAGCCCGCCGTCGAGGGGGCGGGGCTTCTCCCTCAGTACTCACCAGCGCCATGTTTTTCTCCACAGCACCGCTGAGAGGAAGCTCCCCGGACTCTCCCCTTCTTATACCACGGTAGAAGAGAGGGTTTTAAAGAAGAGGGGGGGCACATAATTTGGCGCAGATAATAACAGCGCTACTGGGTAAACATTAAATTACTGTGTTTTTTCCTGGGTCATATAGCGCTGGGGTGTGTGCTGGCATACTCTCTCTGTCTCTCCAAAGGGCCTTGTGGGGGAATTATCTTCTGATGAGCATTCCCAGAGTGTGTGGTGTGTCGGTACGTGTGTGTCGACATGTCTGAGGTAAAAGGCTCTCCTAAGGAGGAGATGGAGCAAATGTGTGTGTGAGTGGTGTCTCCGTCGACAACGCCGACACCTGATTGGATATGTGAAATTAAGTGCTAAGGCAAATTTATTGCACTAAAGATTAGAGAACAGACAGTGATTCTACACAGGTCTGTCCCTATGTCGCAGAGACCTTCAGAGTCTCACAACGCTCACTATCCAAAATAATAGACACTGATATCGACACGGAGTCTGACTCCAGTGTCGACTACGATAATGCAAAGTTACAGCCAAAACTGGCAGAAATGTATTCAATATATGATTATTGTAATAAAAGATGTTTTGCATATCACTGATAACTCATCTGTCCCTGACACGAGGGTACACATGTTTAAGGGGAAGAAAGCTGAGGTAAATTTCCCTCCTCTCATGAAGAAAAAGAGCGGGAATCTCCAGACAAGAGACTGCAGATTCCCACAAAGAATTCTCAGGGAGTATCCTTTCCCTACTAGGGCCAGGATACGATGGGAATCTTCCCCTAGGGTGGACAAAGCTTTGTCACGTTTACCCAAAAGGAAGCGCTGACTTAACAGCTATCCTCAGGGATCCTGCAGATACATACCCTCCAACATTTTACACAGAAAAATCGGTACAAATCCTAAAAGGGGGCGTGGCCGCGTGTAAAGGGGGCGTGGTCACGCCCCTTTTCCTATACTTTCAATGGAAGTTTGGAGAGGCAAAAATCGGTACAGACCATGAAAAAAAGGTACTGTACCTATTAAAAAGGTACAGTTGGAGGGTATGTAGATAGCATGCAGTAAAAGTACTTTGAAGTCCATTTACACACATTCTGGTACACTACTCAGACCGGCGATTGTGTCGGCAGTGCCGTAACTAGACATTTTAGCGCTGTGTGCAAGAAACCACATCGGTGCCCCCCATATACAAAATAAGGCCAGTGTGCGCCGTAGGCGCGAGCCAAAAATATAGGGGCATGGCCACATAGGCCCTTTTATACAATACGGCAGGTAGAGTCCCCTTTTTTTACACATTAGGCAGATAGAGCTCCCTTTTACACGTTACGGCAGCAGAGTCCCCTTTTTATACATTATGGCAGCAGAGATCCCTTTTTACACATTAGGCAGCAGAGTCCCCCTTTTTACACATTAGGCAGGCAGACAGAGTCCCCTTTTTACACATTACGTCAGCAGAGTCGCCCTTTTTACTTATTAGGCTGGCAGAGTCCCCTGTTACACATTATGGCAGGCAGAGTACCCCTTTTACACATTACGGCAGGCAGAGTCCCCCTTTTACACATTACGGCAGGCTGAGTCCCCCTCTTACACATTACGGCAGCAGAGTCCCCCTCTTACACATTACGGCAGCAGAGTCCCCCGTTTACACATTACGGCAGCAGAGTCCCCCGTTTACACATTATGGCAGTAAAGTCCCCCTTTTTACATATTACGGCAGGCAGAATCCCCTTTTTACACATTACGGTAGGCAAAGTCCCTCACATTAGGCAGACACAGTCCCACTTCTTTACACATTAGGATGTCAAAGTTCCCCTTTTTTACACATTAAGCAGCAAGTCCCTATTTTTTATACATTAAGCAGCAAGTCCCACTTTTTTACACATTAAGCAGCAAGTCCCACTTTTTTACACATTAGGATGTCAAAGTCCCCATTTTCTACACATTAAGCAGCAGAGTCCCAGTCCCACTGTTCCACACATTAGGCAGCACCCATCCAGCAGCCACTGCCGCTAAACCCCCCCTCCCCTCAGGACTTTCTGAAGAGCACTCACCCATTGGCTGTGTGGAGGCTCGGAACTGCTCCTCTTCTGTGAGTGGGCGGTCATGGCAGCGGCGGGGATGTTTTCGTGCGGGCAACGCGGTATGTAGCTGCTGCGGCCTGCTAGTTAGAGCCTTAGCATCCTCTGCGCGGCTCACCGCCAGTAGGAGCCGGAGGCGCGTCATGGCCCGGTGTGTACATTGTGCTGCTGGAGACAGGAGGGGGGGGTGCGGGAAATGCTACTGCTGCCGCCTGTAAACTAAATCAGCTGGGACTCAGCGCCGGGGTGCATCCGCTACCTGGTCTGAACACTGGAGAGAGGTCATCGGCACAGCCCCTTTCTCCACAGGATCGGTGTGAAGCTGCCCGGAGTGAACATAAGCTGGTGCCTCTGCGGCTGCCGGTTATCACTCAGTAGTCCCAGGCTGAGACATGTGTCCCTGGCTCCGTGCACATCAGAGAAGGTCTGCTCTTGCAGCGGAGCACTGCCGCTCCCACTACACACCAATGGTTGCAGGGAAGAGGCGGACCGCGGGCAGGCAGAATGACAGTTTAGCCAGAGCTGCTGCTGACTACAGCAGCGACCAGTGGCACGGAGCTCGGGGTGCGGGCGCCAGCCACAGAAGAAAGGGAGGAGCGGCCATCAGGGGGGGAATATGCGGCCACTTGCGGTGTATGTAGAAGGTGCGCCCACAGGGCAAATGCGCTGTGGGCAATGCACCTTCTGCACACACCTAGTTACGGCTCTGTGTGTCGGCATGGGTTTATAGCGCTGTAGCAGCGTGGACAGATGCCTTATCAGCGGAGATTGAAACCCTAGATAAGGATACCATGTTATTGACCCTAGTATACTGTCTTATATATATATAAAACATGCCCAAAGAGACATTAGTCTACTGGGTTCTACAGTCAACGCTATGTCGATTTCTGCTAGACGTGTCCTGGGGAACATGCAATGGACAGGTGATGCCGACTAAAAGAGGCATTTGGAAGGTTTACCTTACAAGGCTGAGGAATTGTGTGGAGAAGGGCTCTCGGACCTGGTCTACACAGCTATAGCTGGTAATTCTGATCTTTTGCCTTATATTCCCTCACAGCCTAAGAAAGCATGACATTATCAAATGCAGTCCTTTCGGTCGCAGTACGAGGAGCGTCCTTTCTTACCAGAGGTAAGGGCACAGGGCACAGCTAGTTCCCAGGAACAGAAGTCCTCCCCGGCCTCTACTACATCCACCGCATGACGCTGGAGCTCCGCTAAGGGAGTCCGTCCCAGTGGGAGCACGTCTTCGACTCTTCAGCCACATCTGAGTTCACTCACAGGTGGATCCCGGGGCAATAAAAATTGTTTCTCAGGGTTACAAGCTGGAATCCGAAAGGTGCCTCCTCACCGGTTTTTCCTTATCGGACCTACCGGCTTCTCCCCCAGAAAGGGAGATAATATTAAATACAATTCACACATTGTATCTCCAACAGGTGGTGCTCAAGGTTCCCCTCCTGCAACAAAGAAGGCGATATGACTCAACCTTGGATGTAGTCCCAAAACTGTACGGTTCGGTCAGACCTATTTTAAAATTAAAATCTCTGAACCTATACGGGAAAAGGTTCAAATTTAAAGTGGAATCGCCCAGAGCGATCATCGCCAGCCTGGAAGGGGGGATTTGATGGTGTATCTAGACATAAAGGCTGCATAATTGGAACATTGGAACATATTGGAACTAAGGGCCATATACAACGCCCTACGTCAAGCGGAGACCTTTCTTCGCGACCAACCAGTTCTGATCCAGTCAGACAACGTCACCGCAGGAGCTCATGTAAACCGACAAGGCGGCAAGAGGAGCAGAGTGGTGATGGCGGAAGCCACCAGAATTCTTCGCTGGGCAGAGAATCATGTAAGAGCACTGTCAACAGTGTTCATTCCGGAAGTGAACAACTGGGAAGCAGACTTCCTCACCAGACATTCATCCTGGAGAGTGGAGACTTCATCAGGAAGTCTTCGCACAGATTGCAGTTCGGTGGGGACTGCCACAGATAGACATGATGGCGTCCCGCCTCAACAAAAAGCTGTAGAGTTATTGCACCTGGTCAAGTGACCCTCAGGCAGTAGCGGTAGACGCCCTAGTGACACCGTGGGTGTTCCAGTCAGTCTATGTATTTCCTCCTCTTCCTCTCATTCCCAAGGGTTGAGAATAATAAGAAAAAGGAGGAGTGAGAACAATCCTCATTGTTCCAGATTGGCCACGAAGGATCGGGTATCCGGATCTGCAGGAAATGCTTACAGAAGATCCGTGGCCTTTTCCTCTAAGGCAGGACCTGTTGCAACAGGGCCCATGTCTGTTCCAAGACTTACCGCGGCTGCGTGTGACGGCATGGCGGTTGAACGCCGGATCCTAGCGGAAAAAGGCATTCCGGATTAGGTCATTCCTACGCTGATAAAGGCTAGGAAGGACGTGACAGCTCAACATTATCACCGTATATGGCGGAAATATGTTTCTTGGTGTGAGGCCAGGAATGCTCCTACGGAAGAATTCCATCTGGGCCGTTACCTTCACTTCCTACAAACTAGAGTGAATTTGGGCCTAAAACTTAGGCTCCATTAAGGTTCAAATTTCGGCCCTATCCATTTTCTTTCAAAAAGAATTGGCTTCTCTCCCAGAAGTTCAGACTTTTGTGAAGGGAGTGCTGCATTTTCAGCTTCCTTTTGTACCTCTGGTGGAGCCCTGGGACCTTAACGTGGTGTTAAGTTTCCTTAAGTCACACTGGTTTGAACCACCTAAAATGGTAGAGTTAAAATATCTCACTTGGAAGGTGGTCATGTTATTAGCCTTGGCTTCGGCTAGGCAAGTGTCGGAATTGGCGGCTTTGTCTCATAAAAGCCCCTATCTGGTTTTCCATGTCAATAGAGCGTAGTTGCGGACACGTCCTCAATTCCTGCCAAAGGTGGTATCATCCTTTCATATGAACCAGCCTATTGTGGTGCCTGTGGCTACGCGTGACTTGGAGGACTCCAAGTCCCTGGATGTGGTCAGGGCTTTGAAAATTTACGTAGCCAGAACGGCTAGAGTCAGAAAAACAGAATCACTGTTTGACCTGTATGCTGCCAACAAGCTTGGCGCTCCTGCTTCAAAGCAGACTATTGCCCGCTGGATTTGTAACACCATTCAGCAGGCACATTCTACGGCTGGATTGCCGTTGCCTAAATCGGTTAGGATCCATTCCACTAGGAAGGTGGGCTCTTTTTGGACGGCTGCCCGAGGGGTCTTGGCATTACAGCTGTGCCGAGCTGCTACTTGGTCGGGGTCAAACTCCTTTGCAAAGTTCTATAAGTTTGATACCCTGGCTGAGGAGGACCTCCTGTTTGCTCAATCGGTGCTGCAGAGTCATCCGCACTCTCCCACCCGTTTGGGAGCATTGGTATAATCCTCATGGTCCTTACGGAGTCCCCAGCATCCTCTAGGACGTAAGAGAAAATAAGATTTTAAACCTACCGGTAAATCTTTTTCTCGTAGTCCGTAGAGGATGCTGGGCGCCCGTCCCAAGTGCGGACTACTTCTGCAATACTTGTATATAGTTATTGCTTCAATAAGGGTTATGTTATAGTTGCATCGGTCCTGAACTGATGCTGTGTTGTTTCATACTGTTAACTGGGTAGTTTATCACAAGTTATACGGTGTGATTGGTGTGGCTGGTATGAATCTTGCCCTTTGATTAACAAAATCCTTTCCTCGTACTGTCCGTCTCCTCTGGGCGCAGTTTCTCTAACTGAGGTCTGGAGGAGGGGCATAGAGGGAGGAGCCAGTGCACACCCAGGTCTAAAGACTTTCTTAAAGTGCCCATGTCTCCTGCGTAGCCCGTCTATCCCCATGGTCCTTACGGAGTCCCCAGCATCCTCTACGGACTACGAGAAAAAGATTTACCGGTAGGTTTAAAATCTTATTTTTTCAAAAGTGTTTTTATTGCAGTTTGCATAGTAAATGAAAACAATTGTACAATACAGTCAAAGAAGTGATGCATACGTTTTCTTATATTTTCGTCCTCCAGGTATGACAATAATGAAACATGTAACAAATTTTATGTTATACTAGGTGATTCATCGTAAGGGGCTATGCCCCCTTAACCTTGCACGCCCTTGTGGCATGCAATATTTTTATTATATGGAGTATTACCTCCAATCATAATTGTGTGAGTGGTTAAATATTGCACGGACAAAGGCCGTGCGATGGTTAAGGGCTTGTAGCCCCTTGCAACGGCGTGAACAGTGCACACAGAGCCTGATGAATCACCTAGTAGGTGCTGTGGTTGGGGTAGTGGCGGGTGCAGGGGAGATGCGGATGGGGTCCAGGGGAGACGCAGATGGGGGAGGGGTGGTTGCGGGGGTGCCACGGGTGGGGAAGGGGCTGGTGTGGTTATTGCTGCGGGTGGGGGAAGGGGTCCAGAGCCACCGCAGGTTGGGGACGAACGGTTGCGAAGATGCCATGGGTGGGGGAGGGGAGGGTGCGGGGGTGCTGTGGGCGGGGGAGGGGATTTGGAGCCACTGCGGGTGGTGGGGGGGTGCCACGAATGGGGCCCGGAGGTACTGTGAGTGGGGAAGGGGCCGGTAATGCTTCTCCTCCTGGAAGCAGCTAAGCTGCTGTCCTCCCTTTGGCAGTGGCTCTCCCGGAGACTCGCACAGCAGCCAGTCACTATTGTTAGCGCCGGTGTCCCAACGCGCTGCATTACAATAAACTACAGCTACCAGGAGCCTTTAGCGCCGGAATGCTTTTGCGCTAAGGGCTGCTGGGAGCTGTAGGTTATTTAGTGCGTGTACTTCCCTGTAATGCGGCACGTTGGGACACCGGCGCTAACAATAGTGACTGGCTGGCAGAACTGGCTGACTCGCTGAATCAATGTAAAAGGTGAGAGCGCTGTGCAGTGTCAGTGACACTGCACACCCACTACACTGCACAACACTGTCACCTTTTACACTGGTCCAGCGTCCAGACATTACCCTCCGCGATATCACCCACTCTATCCGTTACATTAGCCATTTCGGGCCTTCCAGGCCGGCAGCACAGGTGCTGTGTTGCAGAGTCAGGGCCTCTGGGGATCTGGGCGCGGCTGTGGCAGGGAGGCACTTCTGTGACAACACGCGCAGAGGAGGCTTCGGGGCTCAGAGAGTATGCGGCGCAGGGAGGGCTATGAAAGCCTTCCGCTGCGCCACTTTCATACACATCTATGCCGGTGGCCGCAGCTGTGCCGCGGCTAGGGAGTGGGGATTGTTGATGCCGGAGGGGGCAGGCAGACTGGCAGCAGGACATAGGAAGCTGCAGTAAAAAAAAAAAAAAATGTCTCTAACTACAGCGCAGAGACTTGCTTCATACCCTCCAACTGTACCTTTTTGGCAGGTACAGAACCTTTATTTTATGTTCTGTACCGTTTTTTGGCTCTCCAAACGTCTATTGAAATTATAGGAAAAGGTGTGTGGCCATGTCACATTAGCCATGGCCACGCCCCTTTTCGAATTTGTAACTATTTTTATGCGTAAATTGTTGGAGGGTATGTTGCTGCAGATGCAGTGGGCCTATTTTGGGGTGTGGGCCTAGAGCTGCATCTCCATCAGCCCCATTGTTAATCCTGCTCTGGGAACACACAGCAGCCAAAGGGCAGAGCCTCCCATTGGATGTAACCTGTGTGGGAGGGTGTTTCTCGCCCAATCAGCTGTGGGCTGGGTGTGATAGACCTGCTGCTAACCCAATGAGAGCTCCTAGCCACGCCCAGTGTTATACACACAGGCACAGAGTCACAGATCTGGGCTATTATATAAGAGATGAAAGATAAAAATAACATTATGATGATGTTGATTAAAGAACAAAATCATGTTACCAAATACAGTCTCTTGGTTAATTTTTGTGGCTAATAGACATACGTTTAAACAGTAACATACTAGAGATTTCTTTTGAACTTAGGCACTGTACATCTGAATACCAAACAAGTAACAACCCCTTGCGGTCATTTTACTGTACAATGCAGCTTGAATAAGTTTGAATCAGAAATATCAAATATTGTATTGTAAAACTGCGTTTGAAGATAGAAATCAGATTATACGATAGAAAGGAACAATGGTAAGATGGAAGTAATAAGGTTGAGCAATAAGGAAGTCTTGAGGAAGGAAGGACTAAGTAAAGCAAAGAAGAAATATGAATAATTTTTAAATAAAATGTATATGCATTTCCTGTATGCAGGCCAGTAAGACCATCAGTGACATGCAGTGGGGTGAGGCAGGTGAGGCAGAGCCTTTCCTGTCACACTAACGTTTATGCCAGAGTTTTTACTGTATAAAGTATATGAAAAATACAAAGAATATGTTTGAAATATCTTCTTTGCATTATTCTAATCATTTGTATAGCCAAAACTGTGGAGTAAACAGTCTATGGCAGGTGAGGCAGTGCTTATTTTTTCTGCACACCTCTGATCAAAAATCACAAAATTTCCAGGAGTTTATACTGCTGTATCTGTGTGTATAATGCCCAGATGTACCCTTTGGCTCATATATTGCTTGTAAATCTGGCTCTGGTACTAACCAGTGCCTCCTGAGCCATTTAGCTCACCGCACCTCCCTGATCTCTCTCTCTCTCTCTCTCTCTCTCTCTCTCTCTCTCTCTCTCTCTCTATATATATATATATTTGTGGTGCTGGATTAACAACTGGGCAGTCTTCTAGGGGCCACCACACCCAGCGGGATGGTCAAGGAGAGGAAGAAGAAGTTCCCAGGATGCACCAGTGGAATGGCTGCGGCAAAGCAGATTTTCCATTAAAGAGTGAACTGCAGCCTGCAGGTTCCAACATTGGAGATTACAGAGAGGTTATAGCAGTGGAGATGAGGGCAGTGACGTATGCTGGGGGCACTACAGTGTGTTCCGCACATTTGTGATGCTGGGAGTATTTACATATTATACTTTTTAGACTATCATGACAATTTTATTGATAGGGGCCCCACAAGTTAACTGCCCTGCGGCCCCTATAAGCTCTAGTCGGGCCCTGGTAACCTAGAGTATATAAAATACTGTAGGAAGAATTCACATGACATTCATTTCTCATACATACAGTACTGTATAAAAATAAAGCTTAACAGTTATTGTTACTAACACCTGTTCATTTAAAGATTTTATTGTTTTTTGTGTCTTGTGTTTCCAAAATTAATATTCACTTGTGTTTATTTTAATCATAGCATAAATGACAAATATAAGGCAAGGGCTTTTACCTGGATGAGAGCTATGTGAATTCTTTCTATTTGACATACTGGATACAATTTTTTCCTATTTTAGTCTGAGCAATGTGGATGTCCATTGTTTAGTGTTTACTTTACACCTCATTATTCGCACACTTGGGACTTCCACTTGACTGCAAACCTGGCAGTACTTGTCTTATGTGATGAAGAGTTCCGTGTCGTCTGCAGCAGTGTGCCGATGATTAGGTTTGCTGTAGTGTTTATCCTTCAGCAAGCTATTGTTCGGGGGGGTTCTCTGTTAGACACAATTTCTAGGCTCTCTATAGAGCATTATTATTTTATTACATATAGAAGTCCAAACTTTATGTTTGTAGCTTTGTTCCCACAATGGGTTTTTTTTCAGTGATATTTGTGATTTTGTGGATATTCACAGTAATTCTATGTTACTATTAATGTCCACAAATATCACTGAAAAATAAAACATTGTGGGAGTTCTCATTATAAAAATGATTGGAAGAACAGAAAGAAGATATTTATAACTTACAATATAAGCTATGTAAAAGTACATCTTTTTTGTATTAATACAATCATCTTTATAGATAAAACTTACCAGAGTTGCAGAGCTCCAGGAACTGCAGGGAGAGACAGAGATGAGGCAGCGGCAGCTCAGCCTCATCTCACACACTAATTTTTAGCGCTGCTTTTTTTCCATATTGTCTCATCTCACACACTGTCAGACACTGCCTGTACAGATGGGCGGGGCTACACAGTGGCCAATCAGACCGCATAGAACAGAGAAATGTGAGGCATGCCTCACAGTGGGGCGTGTGTGAGCGCTGATGGACAGCTTGGATCATGGTCATGTGACCAATCCAAGAAGTGAAGGAAGACAGACACCGAAGCTGAGCAGCATGGCAGGGGAGGAGGGAAATGGGGCCCCGCAGTGCCAGCAGCAGCCACCCGTGCACAGTGACTGGGGTGAGTAGCTTCCAGAACCTGGACTCTGTGTATGTGATGGTAACGTCTGTAGTGTGTGTGTAACATTTGTAGTGAGTGTGGGGACAAGACTGTGTGTGTGTGTGTGTGTGTGTGTGTGTGTGTGTGTGTGTGTGTGTGTGTGTGTGTGTGTGTGTCATCTGTAGTGAGTGTGGGGACAGGACTGTGTGTGTAATCTGTAGTGTGTGTGCGTAACATTTGTAGTGAGTGTGTGAGGACAGGACTGTGTGTGTAATCTGTAGTGAGTGTGGGGACAGGACTGTGTGTGTGTGTGTGTGTGTGTGTGTGTGTGTGTGTGTGTGTGTGTGTGTGTGTGTGTGTGTGTAATCTGTAGTGTGTGTGTACCATTTGTAGTGAGCGTGCGGACAGGACTGCGTGTGTGTAATCTGTAGTGGGTGTGGGGACAGGTGTGTGTATGTGTGGCATCTGCAGTGAGTGCGGGGACAGGTGTGTGTGTGTAATCTGTAGTGAGTGCGGGGACAGGTATGTGTGTGTGTGTGTGTGTGTGTGTGTGTGTGTGTGTGTGTGTGTGTGTGTGTGTGTAATCTGTAGTGAGTGCGGGGACATGTGTGTGTGTGTGTGTGTGTGTGTGTGTGTGTGTGTGTGTGTGTGTGTGTGTGTGTGGCATCTATAGTGAGTGTGGGGACAGGACTCTGTGTGTGTTTGTGGCTACAGTAGTGACACGTAGTGTACATATATGTTCCTTATCTCCCTCCCCAGGTCCTGCTGACTGTATCACTGATGACTGTATTGACCTGTGTAACCTGCTGCACTAGGGCAGCAGTGTTCTGCAGGTGAGGGGTAATGGGGGGCACTACACCCAGAAGTTAGTATCCACCAGTTTACTCACAACACTATGGCTGTGACCTGGCTATTACTGTATGTATGTTCTCCCTGTGTTTGCATGGATGTAGTGCAGGGACATAAGAGTTAAATTGTGTAGGGGGTGAGACAGGCTCCTGGCACTGAGAGCCTCCACCATTTGTGCCTCCCCAGTGTCTGACCTCACCGCACGTCACTGATCTACAATCTACATTGCTCAAAATATAGAAGAGCACCACTGAATGCCTGCAATGGTCAGTACCACAGTGAAATAGAGAGTTCAGTTACAGTCCCATAAATGGAGAGTCTTTATGGAAACTGTCATTACAGTCCCATAAATAGAGAGTCCAGAAACAGTCCCATAAATATAAACTCCGTTACAATCCCATAAATGGAGAGTCCAGTTACAGTCCCATAAATGGAGAGTCCAATTACAGTCCCATAAATGGGGAGTCCAATTACAGTCCCATAAATTGAGAGCCCAATTACAGTCCCATAAATGGAGAGTCCAATTACAGTCCCATAAATGGAGAGTCCAATTACAGTCCCATAAATGGAGAGTCCAATTACAGTCCCATAAATGGGGAGTCCAATTACAGTCCCATAAATTGAGAGCCCAATTACAGTCCCATAAGTTGAGAGCCCAATTACAGTCCCATAAATGGAGAGTCCAATTACAGTCCCATAAATGGAGAGTCCAGTTACAGTCCCATAAATGGAGAGTCCAATTACAGTCCCATAAATGGAGAGTCCAATTACAGTCCCATAAATGGAGAGTCCAATTACAGTCCCAATTACAGTCCCATAAATGGAGTCCAATTAGACTAATTTTGCTGATAGATAATGCTATTTTACATACTGCTCATGTTCTGTAGCCAAACACACATCAATATGAACAATTGAGAGACATATGTATCTCTGCATCATCTTCACTTGTGGATGAGTGGTTGTAACTGGGCAGTAACTGGCTATGTAGATGAGATGAATGACTGCTCCTTTAACTGATAGCTAGAGGAATAAAAGAAATAGATGTTTACCCTTGCGCCTAACCGTTGAAGCATGTGTTTTAGAATTTAGTCACCATAGTGAGGAATAAGATATAATGTGAATCACACAACAATAAAAAGTATAATACTGAGCTTTGAGTATCTGTATAGTCGTCCAGCATAAATTACAGATTCTCCTCAGGTGAATCTGTAATTTAGCACATCCTTTTCTTAAAGAACCTGAAACAACATATGTGTCGCCCTCCCAGAAGCTTATTCAGCATTGGAGGGATAGACACAATAATAACATAATAGTGCAGCCAGCTTTACAAAAAACATAGATATTTAATAAAATGCACTCACAAGACACAGAATTAAAATTAGTACAACAACATCCTCTAATGACAAAACAGCAACGCTCTAGGCATCTCACGGGTTCCCACAAATGTTAGCAGAATAGTGGCGGGTACATGCAGGTCCAGCATCTGCAATGCCCTTCCGCAACGATACCCGGCATTCAGAAGCTGTCCAGAACGAGGTGTCAGGAGTCACACGTAAACGTGTTTTCGGATCACATAGGATCCTTCATCAGATGTGTGACAAGAAAGTTACTCATTAGTCCTTCTAAAGACATATTGTTAAACTTAGATTAAATACTCCGGGATTTACCACGTGATCCGGAAGTTGTCACTCACGTTCCATATGTGCGTTCCATTTTAGTATTAAGATGTGCCATTTCACCTGTTTTTGAAGTTGTATAGAGTGTTGATGTTAGTTTAATGGACACTGAATTGGGTCTTTCTGGAACGCATATTTGACACGCAAGCGGTGCAAGGACGAGCGCTGGCTTCCATGTACGTCATTTCCGCCCCGGAAGGGAAGGAGGAAGTTCGTTATGGAGCTGTATCGATGGAATGCACATATGGAACGCGAGTGACAGCTTCCGGATCACGTGGTCAGTCTGTTGTGGAGTGGAGGATGTAGTCAGGTTGTCAGCGTCCGGAGTCTTACCGGTACACTGGGGCCGCGGAGCTGGCTTCTTAGGCGGCGTGCAGGCAGTGGCGGAGGTGGGCTGCTACGCCGGGTCCGAGGGCAGCAGTAGCGGCGGTAAGGAGGTCCGCTCGTGGCGGTGGGATGCCGCTGCAGCGGGTCGCTCTTGCTGAGCCGTTGCTAGGAGACCAGGGGCAGTGAGCTGTGTGGCTATGCAGAAAGGTCTGCATTACTGGGCGCCGCTATGTTGGAGACCAAGTTTGAGGCATAGTTCCTGTTTCGTGTTTCCTCCAGCCAATCCAGGGGAAGTTCTCCCTATAAAAGGGGGATGGTTTAGGACAGGGACGCCAGTGCTTCAAGTTACAACCCTGTTGTAGGTGCTTTAGCCTGTGCTCCCAGGATTCTTGCCGTATTTTGGTTACTCCTGACCCTGCTTGGCCGGTTCTCTGTTGCTACTGCAGCCCTGCCGTTCCTAGCCTGCTGCTGCCTGTGGAAGCGCTCCTGGAAAACCTCGTAAGACTCTTTGGGCACGGTCGGTCCCGGGTCTTCTGCCTCGTCTTCCAAGCCACACTCCACAGATCTTCATCTCCAGCCACGTCTTTAACCACCATCCACAGTTCCGCAGTTCATAATCTACAGCCCCGTCTTTTAAGCCACAGGCCACAGTCCTCTGTCTCCAGCCACGTCTTTAAACACCATCCACAGTACTGCAGTTCATAATCTACAGTCTCGTCTTTCAAATCACAGTCCACAGTTCTTTGCCTCCAGCCACGCCTATAACCGCTATTCACAGTTCCGCAGTTCATTATTCACAACCTCGTCTTTCAAGCCACAACCCGCAGTTCTTTGTCTACAACTACGTCTTTAAGTCATCGTTCACCAGCCACAGTTCTCTACCTCAGCCCTGTCCATAATAACTACAATCCACTGACTCTTAGCTCCGTCTACGTTTTTCATTGCCCCTTGTCCCATGAGAAGGAACTATATCCAACCCCCTCATCTCGTTCATACACAGCCAACTACCTCCTTGGACAAGTCTCAGCTGCCGGATCCTCAAACCTCGCTAGACGTGACACAGGTGTCCTAACTGATGGACCCACAATACTGCTCATGAGGCTGGAATCTAGGCCATTAGGAGGTCCAAGTGGTAGGCCGCAGGTGCACAGCTTGCCCCGCCAATAACTAGAGATGAGCGGGTTCGGTTCCTCGGAATCCGAACCCCCCCGAACTTCAGCCTTTTTACACGGGTCCGAGGCAGACTCGGATCTTCCCGCCTTGCTCGGTTAACCCGAGCGCGCCCGAACGTCATCATCCCGCTGTCGGATTCTCGCGAGGCTCGTATTCTATCGCGAGACTCGGATTCTATATAAGGAGCCGCGCGTCGCCGCCATTTTCACACGTGCATTGAGATTGATAGGGAGAGGACGTGGCTGGCGTCCTCTCCGTTAGAATAGATAGAGACACTTGAGTTGATTTACTACTAACTTAGTAATTTTGGGGAGCATTAGGAGTACTCAGAGTGCAGAGTTTTGCTGATAGTTACTAGTGACCACCACCAGTTTTATTTATTATTTAATATAATCCGTTCTCTGCCTGAAAAAAAATGATACACAGTCACATACCATATCTGTGCTCAGCCTCAGTGTGCTGCATGATAATATCATCTATGTATATCTGACTGTGCTGAGTGCTCACTGCTCACACAGCTGAATTGTGGGGGAGACTGGGGTGCAGTTATAGCAGGAGTACAGTGCACACTTTTGCTGCCAGTGTGACTGACCAGTGACCACCAGTATATTGTCTGCCTGAAAAAGTTAAACACTCCTGTGGTGTTTTTTTTTTTTTTATTCTATAAACGCATTCTGCTGACAGTGTCCAGCAGGTCCGTCATTCATTATATTATATAAATATTTACCTGCAGTAGTGTTATATTTTTTTTGTTCATCTCTATCATCTTTATCATCTCTATATTAGCAGACGCAGTACGGTAGTCCACGGCTGTGGCTACCTCTGTGTCGTCAGTGCTCGTCCATAATTGTATACCTACCTGTGGTGGGGGTTTTTTTTCTATCTTCTTCATACTAGTAGTTTAGGAGTCTGCTGACAGTGTCCAGCAGGTCCGTCATTATATTATATATACCTGCAGTAGTGATATATATATATATTTTTTATATCATTATCATCTCTATACTAGCAGACGCAGTACGGTAGTCCATGGCTGTAGCTACCTCTGTGTCGTCAGTGCTCGTCCATAATTGTATACCTACCTGTGGTGGGGTTTTTTTTTTCTATCTTCTTCATACTAGTAGTTTAGGAGTCTGCTGACAGTGTCCAGCAGGTCCGTCATTATATTATATATACCTGCAGTAGTGATATATATATATTTTTTATATCATTATCATCTCTATACTAGCAGACGCAGTACGGTAGTCCACGGCTGTAGCTACCTCTGTGTCGTCAGTGCTCGTCCATAATTGTATACCTACCTGTGGTGGGGTTTTTTTTTCTATCTTCTTCATACTAGTAGTTTAGGAGTCTGCTGACAGTGTCCAGCAGGTCCGTCATTATATTATATATACCTGCAGTAGTGATATATATATATTTTTTATATCATTATCATCTCTATACTAGCAGACGCAGTACGGTAGTCCACGGCTGTAGCTACCTCTGTGTCGTCAGTCACTCGTCATCCATAAGTATACTAGTATCCATCCATCTCCATTGTTTACCTGAGGTGCCTTTTAGTTGTGCCTATTAAAATATGGAGAACAAAAATGTTGAGGTTCCAAAAATAGGGAAAGATCAAGATCCACATCCATACCTGTGGTGCATTTCAGTTGTGCGCAGTATATATAGTAGTAGGCCATTGCTATTGATACTGGCATATAATTCCACACATTAAAAAATGGAGAACAATAATGTGGAGGTTAAAATAGGGAAAGATCAAGATCCACTTCCACCTCGTGCTGAAGCTGCTGCCACTAGTCATGGCCGAGACGATGAAATTCCATCAACGTCGTCTTCCAAGGCCGATGCCCAATGTCATAGTACAGAGCATGTAAAATCCAAAACACAAAATATCAGTAAAAAAAGGACTCAAAAATCTAAAATAAAATCGTCGGAGGAGAAGCGTAAACTTGCCAATATGCCATTTACCACACGGAGTGGCAAGGAACGGCTGAGGCCCTGGCCTATGTTCATGGCTAGTGGTTCAGCTTCACATGAGGATGGAAGCACTCAGCCTCTCGCTAGAAAAATGAAAAGACTTAAGCTGGCAAAAGCACAGCAAAGAACTGTGCGTTCTTCGAAATCACAAATCCACAAGGAGAGTCCAATTGTGTCGGTTGCGATGCCTGACCTTCCCAACACTGGATGTGAAGAGCATGCGCCTTCCACCATTTGCACGCCCCCTGCAAGTGCTGGAAGGAGCACCCGCAGTCCAGTTCCTGATAGTCAGATTGAAGATGTCAGTGTTGAAGTACACCAGGATGAGGAGGATATGGGTGTTGCTGGCGCTGGGGAGGAAATTGACAAGGAGGATTCTGATGGTGAGGTGGTTTGTTTAAGTCAGGCACCCGGGGAGACACCTGTTGTCCGTGGGAGGAATATGGCCATTGACATGCCTGGTGAAAATACCAAAAAAATCAGCTCTTCGGTGTGGAAGTATTTCAACAGAAACGCGGACAACAGGTGTCAAGCCGTGTGTTGCCTTTGTCAAGCTGTAATAAGTAGGGGTAAGGACGTTAACCACCTCGGAACATCCTCCCTTATACGTCACCTGCAGCGCATTCATCATAAGTCAGTGACAAGTTCAAAAACTTTGGGCGACAGCGGAAGCAGTCCACTGACCAGTAAATCCCTTCCTCTTGTAACCAAGCTCACGCAAACCACCCCACCAACTCCCTCAGTGTCAATTTCCTCCTTCCCCAGGAATGCCAATAGTCCTGCAGGCCATGTCACTGGCAATTCTGACGAGTCCTCTCCTGCCTGGGATTCCTCAGATGCATCCTTGCGTGTAACGCCTACTGCTGCTGGCGCTGCTGTTGTTGCTGCTGGGAGTCGATGGTCATCCCAGAGGGGAAGTCGTAAGACGACTTTTACTACTTCCACCAAGCAATTGACTGTCCAACAGTCGTTTGCGAGGAAGATGAAATATCACAGCAGTCATCCTGCTGCAAAGCGGATAACTGAGGCCTTGGCATCCTGGGCAGTGAGAAACGTGGTTCCGGTATCCATCATTACTGCAGAGCCAACTATAGACTTGTTTGAGGTACTGTGTCCCCGGTACCAAATACCATCTAGGTTCCATTTCTCTAGGCAGGCGATACCGAAAATGTACACAGACCTCAGAAAAAGACTCACCAGTGTCCTAAAAAATGCAGTTGTACCCAATGTCCACTTAACCACAGACATGTGGACAAGTGGAGCAGGGCAGACTCAGGACTATATGACTGTGACAGCCCACTGGGTAGATGTATTGACTCCCGCCGCAAGAACAGCAGCGGCGGCACCAGTAGCAGCATCTCGCAAACGCCAACTCTTTCCTAGGCAGGCTACGCTTTGTATCACCGCTTTCCAGAATACGCACACAGCTGAAAACCTCTGACGGCAACTGAGGAAGATCATCGCAGAATGGCTTACCCCAATTGGACTCTCCTGTGGATTTGTGGCATCGGACAACGCCAGCAATATTGTGTGTGCATTAAATCTGGGCAAATTCCAGCACGTCCCATGTTTTGCACATACCTTGAATTTGGTGGTGCAGAATTATTTAAAAAACGACAGGGGCGTGCAAGAGATGCTGTCGGTGGCCAGAAGAATTGCGGGACACTTTCGGCGTACAGGCACCACGTACAGAAGACTGGAGCAACACCAAAAACGCCTGAACCTGCCCTGCCATCATCTGAAGCAAGAAGTGGTAACGAGGTGGAATTCAACCCTCTATATGCTTCAGAGGTTGGAGGAGCAGCAAAAGGCCATTCAAGCCTATACAACTGACCACGATATAGGAGGTGGAATGCACCTGTCTCAAGCGCAGTGGAGAATGATTTCAACGTTGTGCAAGGTTCTGCAACCTTTTGAACTTGCCACACGTGAAGTCAGTTCAGACACTGCCAGCCTGAGTCAGGTCATTCCCCTCATCAGGCTTTTGCAGAAGAAGCTGGAGACATTGAAGGAGGAGCTAACACAGAGCGATTCCGCTAGGCATGTGGGACTTGTGGATGGAGCCCTTAATTCGCTTAACAAGGATTCACGGGTGGTCAATCTGTTGAAATCAGAGCACTACATTTTGGCCACCGTGCTCGATCCTAGATTTAAAACCTACCTTGGATCTCTCTTTCCGGCAGACACAAGTCTGCAGGGGTTCAAAGAACTGCTGGTGAGAAAATTGTCAAGTCAAGCGGAACGCGACCTGTCAACATCTCCTCCTTCACATTCTCCCGCAACTGGGGGTGCGAGGAAAAGGCTCAGAATTCCGAGCCCACCCGCTGGCGGTGAAGCAGGGCAGTCTGGAGCGACTGCTGATGCTGACATCTGGTCTGGACTGAAGGACCTCACAACGATTACGGACATGTCGTCTACTGTCACTGCATATGATTCTCTCACCATTGAAAGAATGGTGGAGGATTATATGAGTGACCGCATCCAAGTAGGCACGTCAGACAGTCCGTACGTATACTGGCAGGAAAAAGAGGCAATTTGGAGGCCCTTGCACAAACTGGCTTTATTCTACCTAAGTTGCCCTCCCACAAGTGTGTACTCCGAAAGAGTGTTTAGTGCCGCCGCTCACCTTGTCAGCAATCGGCGTACGAGGTTACTTCCAGAAAATGTGGAGAAGATGATGTTCATTAAAATGAATTATAATCAATTCCTCCATGGAGACATTCACCAGCAGCAATTGCCTCCACAAAGTACACAGGGAGCTGTGATGGTGGATTCCAGTGGGGACGAATTGATAATCTGTGAGGAGGGGGATGTACTCGGTGATGAATCGGAGGATGATGATGAGGTGGACATCTTGCCTCTGTAGAGCCAGTTTGTGCAAGGAGAGATTAATTGCTTCTTTTTTGGTGGGGGTCCAAACCAACCCGTCATTTCAGTCACAGTCGTGTGGCAGACCCTGTCACTGAAATGATGGGTTGGTTAAAGTGTGCATGTCCTGTTTATACAACATAAGGGTGGGTGGGAGGGCCCAAGGACAATTCCATCTTGCACCTCTTTTTTCTTTCATTTTTCTTTGCGTCATGTGCTGTTTGGGGAGTGTTTTTTGGAAGGGCCATCCTGCGTGACACTGCAGTGCCACTCCTAGATGGGCCAGGTGTTTGTGTCGGCTACTAGGGTCGCTTATCTTAGTCACACAGCTACCTCATTGCGCCTCTTTTTTTTCTTCTTTGCGTCATGTGCTGTTTGGGGAGTATTTTTTGGAAGGGCCATCCTGCGTGACACTGCAGTGACACTCCTAGATGGGCCAGGTGTTTGTGTCGGCCACTAGGGTCACTTATCTTAGTCACACAGCTACCTCATTGCGCCTCTTTTTTTCTTTGCGTCATGTGCTGTTTGGGGAGTGTTTTTTGGAAGGGCCATCCTGCGTGACACTGCAGTGCCACTCCTAGATGGGCCAGGTGTTTGTGTCGGCCACTTGGGTCGCTGAGCTTAGTCATCCAGCGACCTCTGTGCAAATTTTAGGACTAAAAATAATATTGTGAGGTGTGAGGTGTTCAGAATAGACTGAAAATGAGTGGAAATTATGGTTATTGAGGTTAATAATACTTTGGGATCAAAATGACCCCCAAATTCTATGATTTAAGCTGTTTTTTAGGGTTTTTTGAAAAAAACACCCGAATCCAAAACACACCCGAATCCGACAAAAAAAATTCGGTGAGGTTTTGCCAAAACGCGTTCGAACCCAAAACACGGCCACGGAACCGAACCTAAAACCAAAACACAAAACCCGAAAAATTTCCGGTGCACATCTCTACCAATAACACAATCCAGTGTTTTTTTTTTCTCCCAAGTCCCTGATGTTGGAGGGTGGGGGCAGAAGTAGTCTAAACTGGAAAAGGAAAACCTCCCTGCCCTAATGTAGTTAGCATTGTTGCCCAGGCCTGGCGACAGGGGGGGTGAAAGGGGACTCCTGTCCCGGGCCCCGTCGATGTGAGGGGCTCCAAGGTCCAGCGGTGGCAGCATGTCAGATTCAAACAATTATATAAATTGCAGCATCACGCGGGCCGCCTGCTGTGTATTTAAAAGGAATCAGTAACTGCCTTTATTTTCCCTAGCACGCCCCCCTGGCCCTGTTGTCACCCCTCAGTGCCCCCAGCCCAGCTCCAGGTCATCTGTCACTCAGCCAGCCTCCGTGTGCAGTGCAATGACGTTGCACTAGTCACACGGGACGCTGCGTCTGGACCACCCCTCCTCTCTGAGTCCCCCCCCCCCCCCCGCCAACCCTGACTCTGCTGTGAGGAGCGCGAGCGGCAAAGCAGGAGCTGGAATGCAGGAGTGCTGGCAGCTTGTTGCTGCATGGATGTCACTGACACTCGGATTCTGGTTGATTAGCAGCGCCGGCGGCTGTGTGTTGCTGGTAAGTCAAGTGTGTGCACTGCAGGCGTGCTCGGCTCTCCAGCAGGATGATGTAGTGCCTGCACTAGGATGTAATACTCTGGAATACACCTTATTTGCACTAAAAAATCCATGCAGTGCCATCTGGTTCTTATGTTTCTAGTGATTGACATGCAAGTCACCCCAGGGAACCCATTTTTCTCTAACGTCCTAGTGGATGCTGGGGACTCCGTAAGGACCATGGGGAATAGACGGGCTCCGCAGGAGACAGGGCACTAAAAGAAAGAATTTGGATACTGGTGTGCTCTGGCTCCTCCCTCTATGTCCCTCCTCCAGACCTCAGTTTGAATCTGTGCCCGGACGAGCTGCGTGCTACTTAGTGAGCTCTCCTGAGCTTGCTATAAGAAAGTATTTTGTTAGGTTTTTTATTTTTTCAGGGAGCTCTGCTGGCAACAGACTCCCTGCATCGTGGGACTGAGGGGAGAGAAGCAGCCCTACTCTCTGAAGATAGGTCCTGCTTCTTAGGCTACTGGACACCATTAGCTCCAGAGGGATCGTACACAGGATCGCACCCTTTGTCGTCCGATCCCGGAGCCGCGTGCCGTCCCCCACGCAGAGCCGGAAGACAGAAGCCGAGTGAAAGAAGCAAGAAGACTTCAAAATCGGCGGCAGAAGACTCAAGTCTTCATATGAGGTAGCGCACAGCACTGCAGCTGTGCGCCATTGCTCCCACACTACACCCACATACTCCGGTCACTGTAAGGGTGCAGGGCGCAGGGGGGGGCGCCCTAGGCAGCAATTAGAGACCTCTTTGGCAAAAGTTTGCATAATATACAGTTGGGCACTGTCAGGGGTGTATCTAGGGGTCTGAGCGCCCCTGGCAAAGTAAGGGACTGGCGCCCCTCCCCCGCACCACCACCGTATATTTGTAATAATTACACTCTGTAAAACAATACAGTACAGGCTACAGAATTTAAAACAGACTTATTGTAGGCCTGCAGACAGATATATTAGTCATTCAATATAACAGAAACCTCACACAGACCTCTGCCACCACACACGCAGCTCTCCCCACTGACGTAGATTCCCCCAAACAGCTCTCTCCCCTTCTCACATAGACCCACTCACACACACACAGCTCTGCTTCTCCCCACTCTCTGAGATCCCCCCAGCTTTCCCCCCTCACTCAGACCTGCATACTCACATAGCTCTTCCCTTCTCACAAAGGGGCCTATTTATTAGAATAATTTGTACTAAACAAATGTGAAAATGGGAGTTTTCACACCCTTTTCACAGTATTTTAGTATCACTTAAATGTAAAACTGCTCCAAACCCTTAATTTACCTTTTTTTTTAGTAACCCAGATCGCATTCTCCATACTTTTATTGGGAAATGCCATCTGGCCGAATTTACAAAAAAAATTTTTTGTGAAAAAACCCCCGCAATGAGCCCTGTGATAATTAAGCCAGCCTCAAGCTGGCGTTATCACAGGTCTCAACTGCGATATGCAGCCTCCTGCACTGATTTCTCTGCCCCCCCCTCCTTCCCCGGCAGAGAACACTGTGCAGGGACCGGAAACCGGGGCAGTGTGATCAGCTCTCTGTGTCTACATAGACAACAGGCTGATCACTCAAGTGCAGGCTGCCTCATGTCCCGAGCTCCTGCTCACCGCTTCCCAGCTAATGCTCCCTGCTGCGGGCTCCTGTCAATCACCCCTCCCGCCACTTCTGCCCTGCCTCCCGTTGCTGCTCTAGCCCCCCTGCTCCCAGTTTTTTAAAAGAGTAAATAAAACAAAGATTACAATCACCGGAGGGGGCTGAGTGGTGGTCTCCTCTCCAGCCTGTGGATTATCTGATGTGTGTGTGGTCAGCTGGGATGCAGTAAATTGCCAGCCGTCCATTTCACTGCATTCCGGCTTACTGCATACAGCTGATCGGCTGGCCAGAGTGGAGACCACTGCTCACCCCCCTCTGGTGATAGTTATCGTTGTTTTATTTATTTCTTACACATACGGATGCGGGGGAGTTAGGGCAGCAATGGGGATTAAGGCAGGACCAGCAGGGACAGGAGAGGAGGTAGCGGGGACAGGAGCAAGGCAGCCGGCAGCAGCAGCGGGGGCGGTGCATGCACAGACACATATTCCTGTATTTTTTTATAAAAAATACAGAGACATGTGTGTGAAGCTGATTCGCAGGGACAGAGCTTTCCCGCAAGCTCTGTCCCTGCATGCGATAATTGATACATCCATGCGCTGTACTCAATTATCGCATTGAGAGTTTGGGGTGAATTTATCATACCCCATCAGATGCGGATAGTGCTAAATCTGCCCCAAAGACACCCCCTTCAAAAACACACACACACACACACACACACACACACACACACACACACACCTTAAGATGGGTACACACTGATAGATATATCTGCAGATCAATTGATCGGCAGATATATCTATGGACGGATCGCTCAGTGTGTTGAGCATACACACTGCCCGATCCGTCGGGGACTGACGTCATGAACTGGGTGGGCGTGTACACACGCCCGCCCAGTTCAGCTGGCAATCCCCGCCGGTGGCCGCATCATGTGTACAGGCGGTCGGCCGACCGCCCCGTACACACACAGCGATGTGCCAATATATTGGTAGATATATTGGCCGTTGGCTGTGCTGCAGGGCCGACGCGATATGTCTGTGAACAACGGAGTTCACAGACATATCGCCCATACACACTGTCCGACGGACCTGCGATATATCGCCCGTTCAAGAGAAAGGACGATATATCGGCCAGTGTGTACCCACCCTAAGTCTCTCCCAGCAGCTTTTCGCTCCCCTCACTCACATCCCTCCATCTATCTCCCCCTCACTCAGACTTCCATATTCACATAGCTCTTCCCTTCTCACAAAGACACCCCGTCAAACACATACACACACATATGTAAATATACACACATACACACACACACGGCTCAGCCTTCCCCTCAGATCCTCCCACCTTATCACTCCTTATCACCCCGCGACTCAGATCCCCCCAAACACACACACACACCTCTCACAAGTTACACACAGCTCTCTACACTGACTCACCCCCAAAGACACCCAGCTCTCCCTGCAGTTCTTTTACCAGAGACAGCTTCCCTCCCATCACAACTACACACACTCTCTCTCTCTCACCTGGCTGCGTGGACGATCACCTACTTTGCACATACAGAAACCAGTGCCTCCATGCCGGCAGCTGGGAGCGTGGTGAGGCAGCGGCTGTGAGCAGAGCAGGAGCCACGAGTGTAGCCTGGATGCACTGATCTCTTTGGTTCTGGCTTAGCAGGGTGGTCTCCTCTAGAGATGAGCGGGTTCGGTTCCTCGGAATCCGAACCCGCCCGAACTTCAGCTTTTTTTACACGGATCCGAGCGACTCGGATCTTCCCGCCTTGCTCGGTTAACCCGAGCGCGCCCGAACGTCATCATGACGCTGTCGGATTCTCGCGAGGCTCGGATTCTATCGCGAGACTCGGATTCTATATAAGGAGCCGCGCGTCGCCGCCATTTTCACACGTGCATTGAGATTGATAGGGAGAGGACGTGGCTGGCGTCCTCTCCATTTAGATTATAAGAGAGAGAGATTTACTGTAGCTTAGGACTAGGAGGAGTACTGTAGAAGTGTAGAGAGTGCAGAGAGTTTACTAGTGAGTGACCACCAGACAGTGCAGTTTATTTAATATATCCGTTCTCTGCCTGAAAAAAGCGATACACACAGTGACTCAGTCACATACCATATCTGTGTGCACTGCTCAGGCTCAGCCCAGTGTGCTGCATCATCTATATATATTATATATCTGTCTGACTGCTCAGCTCACACAGCTTATAATTGTGGGGGAGACTGGGGAGCACTGCAGTGCCAGTTATAGGTTATAGCAGGAGCCAGGAGTACATAATATTATATTAAAATTAAACAGTGCACACTTTTGCTGCAGGAGTGCCACTGCCAGTGTGACTGACCAGTGACCTGACCACACTGACCACCAGTATAGTTAGTAGTATACTTATATTGTGATTGCCTGAAAAAGTTAAACACTCGTCGTGTGACTTCACTTGTGTGTTGTTGTTTTTTTTATTCTATAAAAATAAAACTCATTCTGCTGACAGACAGTGTCCAGCAGGTCCGTCATTATATAATATATAATATATACCTGTCCGGCTGCAGTAGTGATATATATATATTTTTTATATCATTTATCATCCAGTCGCAGCAGACACAGTACGGTAGTTCACGGCTGTGGCTACCTCTGTGTCTGCACTCGGCAGGCAGTCCGTCCATAATTGTATACCACCTAACCGTGGTTTTTTTTTCTTCTTTATACATACATACTACTACGACATCTCTTTATCAACCAGTCTATATTAGCAGCAGACACAGTACAGTACGGTAGTTCACGGCTGTGGCTACCTCTGTGTCTGCACTCGGCAGGCAGTCCGTCCATAATTGTATACCACCTAACCGTGGTTTTTTTTTCTTTCTTCTTTATACATACATAGTTACATAGACATCTCTTTATCAACCAGTCTATATTAGCAGCAGACACAGTACAGTACGGTAGTTCACGGCTGTGGCTACCTCTGTGTCTGCACTCGGCAGGCAGTCCGTCCATAATTGTATACCACCTAACCGTGGTTTTTTTTCTTTCTTCTTTATACATACATAGTTACATAGACATCTCTTTATCAACCAGTCTATATTAGCAGCAGACACAGTACAGTACGGTAGTTCACGGCTGTGGCTACCTCTGTGTCTGCACTCGGCAGGCAGTCCGTCCATAATTGTATACCACCTAACCGTGGTTTTTTTTTCTTTCTTCTTTATACATACATAGTTACATAGACATCTCTTTATCAACCAGTCTATATTAGCAGCAGACACAGTACAGTACGGTAGTTCACGGCTGTGGCTACCTCTGTGTCTGCACTCGGCAGGCAGTCCATAATTGTATACTAGTATCCATCTCCATTGTTTACCTGAGGTGCCTTTTAGTTGTGCCTATTAAAATATGGAGAACAAAAATGTTGAGGTTCCAAAATTAGGGAAAGATCAAGATCCACTTCCACCTCGTGCTGAAGCTGCTGCCACTAGTCATGGCCGAGACGATGAAATGCCAGCAACGTCGTCTGCCAAGGCCGATGCCCAATGTCATAGTACAGAGCATGTCAAATCCAAAACACCAAATATCAGAAAAAAAAGGACTCCAAAACCTAAAATAAAATTGTCGGAGGAGAAGCGTAAACTTGCCAATATGCCATTTACGACACGGAGTGGCAAGGAACGGCTGAGGCCCTGGCCTATGTTCATGGCTAGTGGTTCAGCTTCACATGAGGATGGAAGCACTCAGCCTCTCGCTAGAAAAATGAAAAGACTCAAGCTGGCAAAAGCAGCACAGCAAAGAACTGTGCATTCTTCGAAATCCCAAATCCACAAGGAGAGTCCAATTGTGTCGGTTGCGATGCCTGACCTTCCCAACACTGGACGTGAAGAGCATGCGCCTTCCACCATTTGCACGCCCCCTGCAAGTGCTGGAAGGAGCACCCGCAGTCCAGTTCCTGATAGTCAGATTGAAGATGTCAGTGTTGAAGTACACCAGGATGAGGAGGATATGGGTGTTGCTGGCGCTGGGGAGGAAATTGACCAGGAGGATTCTGATGGTGAGGTGGTTTGTTTAAGTCAGGCACCCGGGGAGACACCTGTTGTCCGTGGGAGGAATATGGCCGTTGACATGCCAGGTGAAAATACCAAAAAAATCAGCTCTTCGGTGTGGAGGTATTTCACCAGAAATGCGGACAACAGGTGTCAAGCCGTGTGTTCCCTTTGTCAAGCTGTAATAAGTAGGGGTAAGGACGTTAACCACCTCGGAACATCCTCCCTTATACGTCACCTGCAGCGCATTCATAATAAGTCAGTGACAAGTTCAAAAACTTTGGGTGACAGCGGAAGCAGTCCACTGACCAGTAAATCCCTTCCTCTTGTAACCAAGCTCACGCAAACCACCCCACCAACTCCCTCAGTGTCAATTTCCTCCTTCCCCAGGAATGCCAATAGTCCTGCAGGCCATGTCACTGGCAATTCTGACGATTCCTCTCCTGCCTGGGTTTCCTCCGATGCATCCTTGCGTGTAACGCCTACTGCTGCTGGCGCTGCTGTTGTTGCTGCTGGGAGTCGATGGTCATCCCAGAGGGGAAGTCGTAAGCCCACTTGTACTACTTCCAGTAAGCAATTGACTGTTCAACAGTCCTTTGCGAGGAAGATGAAATATCACAGCAGTCATCCTGCTGCAAAGCGGATAACTGAGGCCTTGACAACTATGTTGGTGTTAGACGTGCGTCCGGTATCCGCCGTTAGTTCACAGGGAACTAGACAATTTATTGAGGCAGTGTGCCCCCGTTACCAAATACCATCTAGGTTCCACTTCTCTAGGCAGGCGATACCGAGAATGTACACTGACGTCAGAAAAAGACTCACCAGTGTCCTAAAAAATGCAGTTGTACCCAATGTCCACTTAACCACGGACATGTGGACAAGTGGAGCAGGGCAGGGTCAGGACTATATGACTGTGACAGCCCACTGGGTAGATGTATGGACTCCCGCCGCAAGAACAGCAGCGGCGGCACCAGTAGCAGCATCTCGCAAACGCCAACTCTTTCCTAGGCAGGCTACGCTTTGTATCACCGCTTTCCAGAATACGCACACAGCTGAAAACCTCTTACGGCAACTGAGGAAGATCATCGCGGAATGGCTTACCCCAATTGGACTCTCCTGTGGATTTGTGGCATCGGACAACGCCAGCAATATTGTGTGTGCATTAAATATGGGCAAATTCCAGCACGTCCCATGTTTTGCACATACCTTGAATTTGGTGGTGCAGAATTTTTTAAAAAACGACAGGGGCGTGCAAGAGATGCTGTCGGTGGCCAGAAGAATTGCGGGACACTTTCGGCGTACAGGCACCACGTACAGAAGACTGGAGCACCACCAAAAACTACTGAACCTGCCCTGCCATCATCTGAAGCAAGAAGTGGTAACGAGGTGGAATTCAACCCTCTATATGCTTCAGAGGTTGGAGGAGCAGCAAAAGGCCATTCAAGCCTATACAATTGAGCACGATATAGTAGGTGGAATGCACCTGTCTCAAGCGCAGTGGAGAATGATTTCAACGTTGTGCAAGGTTCTGCTGCCCTTTGAACTTGCCACACGTGAAGTCAGTTCAGACACTGCCAGCCTGAGTCAGGTCATTCCCCTCATCAGGCTTTTGCAGAAGAAGCTGGAGACATTGAAGGAGGAGCTAACACGGAGCGATTCCGCTAGGCATGTGGGACTTGTGGATGGAGCCCTTAATTCGCTTAACAAGGATTCACGGGTGGTCAATCTGTTGAAATCAGAGCACTACATTTTGGCCACCGTGCTCGATCCTAGATTTAAAGCCTACCTTGGATCTCTCTTTCCGGCAGACACAAGTCTGCTGGGGTTGAAAGACCTGCTGGTGACAAAATTGTCAAGTCAAGCGGAACGCGACCAGTCAACATCTCCTCCTTCACATTCTCCCGCAACTGGGGGTGCGAGGAAAAGGCTCAGAATTCCGAGCCCACCCGCTGGCGGTGATGCAGGGCAGTCTGGAGCGACTGCTGATGCTGACATCTGGTCCGGACTGAAGGACCTGACAACGATTACGGACATGTCGTCTACTGTCACTGCATATGATTCTCTCAACATTGATAGAATGGTGGAGGATTATATGAGTGACCGCATCCAAGTAGGCACGTCACACAGTCCGTACTTATACTGGCAGGAAAAAGAGGCAATTTGGAGGCCCTTGCACAAACTGGCTTTATTCTACCTAAGTTGCCCTCCCACAAGTGTGTACTCCGAAAGAGTGTTTAGTGCCGCCGCTCACCTTGTCAGCAATCGGCGTACGAGGTTACATCCAGAAAATGTGGAGAAGATGATGTTCATTAAAATGAATTATAATCAATTCCTCCGCGGAGACATTGACCAGCAGCAATTGCCTCCACAAAGTACACAGGGAGCTGAGATGGTGGATTCCAGTGGGGACGAATTGATAATCTGTGAGGAGGGGGATGTACACGGTGATATATCGGAGGGTGATGATGAGGTGGACATCTTGCCTCTGTAGAGCCAGTTTGTGCAAGGAGAGATTAATTGCTTCTTTTTTGGGGGGGGTCCAAACCAACCCGTCATATCAGTCACAGTCGTGTGGCAGACCCTGTCACTGAAATGATGGGTTGGTTAAAGTGTGCATGTCCTGTTTTGTTTATACAACATAAGGGTGGGTGGGAGGGCCCAAGGACAATTCCATCTTGCACCTCTTTTTTCTTTTCTTTTTCTTTGCATCATGTGCTGATTGGGGAGGGTTTTTTGGAAGGGACATCCTGCGTGACACTGCAGTGCCACTCCTAAATGGGCCCGGTGTTTGTGTCGGCCACTAGGGTCGCTAATCTTACTCACACAGTCAGCTACCTCATTGCTCCTCTTTTTTTCTTTGCGTCATGTGCTGTTTGGGGAGGGTTTTTTGGAAGGGACATCCTGCGTGACACTGCAGTGCCACTCCTAGATGGGCCCGGTGTTTGTGTCGGCCACTAGGGTCGCTAATCTTACTCACACAGCTACCTCATTGCGCCTCTTTTTTTCTTTGCGTCATGTGCTGTTTGGGGAGGGTTTTTTGGAAGGGCCATCCTGCGTGACACTGCAGTGCCACTCCTAGATGGGCCCGGTGTTTGTGTCGGCCACTAGGGTCGCTAATCTTACTCACACAGCTACCTCATTGCGCCTCTTTTTTTCTTTGCGTCATGTGCTGTTTGGGGAGGGTTTTTTGGAAGGGACATCCTGCGTGACACTGCAGTGCCACTCCTAGATGGGCCCGGTGTTTGTGTCGGCCACTAGGGTCGCTTATCTTACTCACACAGCGACCTCGGTGCAAATTTTAGGACTAAAAATAATATTGTGAGGTGTGAGGTATTCAGAATAGACTGAAAATGAGTGTAAATTATGGTTTTTGAGGTTAATAATACTTTGGGATCAAAATGACCCCCAAATTCTATGATTTAAGCTGTTTTTTAGTGTTTTTTTAAAAAAACACCCGAATCCAAAACACACCCGAATCCGACAAAAAAAATTCGGTGAGGTTTTGCCAAAACGCGTTCGAACCCAAAACACGGCCGCGGAACCGAACCCAAAACCAAAACACAAAACCCGAAAAATTTCAGGCGCTCATCTCTCCTCATCCCCTCCCCAATCCCTGCTCCTCTGCTGCTGCTCTAACATACCAACTGCGGTCTCTGCCATTCTGCCGGCTTTAATGGATCCTAATGTTCGGTTGGGCTGCTGTGGAGGCTGGTAGGCGAGCTGCTGGTTGATGATTCATCTGATAGAGCTGAACTTCTAACCCCTGCCTGGGCGGCGCCCCCCCTTTGACCAGCGCCCCTGGCGAGTGCCATCCTGGCCAAAGGGGAGATACGCCCCTGGGCACTGTATATATGTATGAGCCCCCGCCAAAATTGTACATGAAAGCGGGACAGAAGCCCGCCGTCGAGGGGGCGGGGCTTCTTCCTCAGCACTCACCAGCGCCATGTTTTTTCTCCACAGCACCGCTGAGAGGAAGCTCCCCAGTCTCTCCCCTGCAGTTACACGGTAGAAGAGGGTAAAAAGAGAGGGGGGGGGCACATAATTAGGCGCAAAAATCAATATAAACAGCAGCTACTGGGTTAACATTAAGTTACTGTGTTATTCCTGGGTTAATAGCGCTGGGGTGTGTGCTGGCATACTCTCTCTCTCTCTGTCCTTCCAAAGGGCCTTATGGGAGAATTGTCTTCAGATGAGCATTCCCTGAGTGTGTGGTGTGTCGGTACGTGTGTGTCGACATGTCTGAGGTAAAAGGCTCCCCTAAGGAGGAGATGGAGCAAATATGTGTGTGAGAGGGTGTCTCCGTCGACAACGCCGACACCTGTTCGGATATGTGTAATTAAGTGCTAAGGTAAATTTATTGCACAAAAGATTAGAGAACAGACAGGAAATCTAACCATGTCTGTCCCTATGTCGCAGAGACCTTTAGAGTCTCTCAATGCTCACTATCCAAAATAATAGACACTGATATCGACACGGAGTTTGACTCCAGTGTCGACTACGATTATGCAAAGTTACAGCCAAAATGGCAGAAAAGTATTCAATATATGATTATTGTAATAAAAGATGATTTGCATATCACTGATGACTCATCTGTCCCTGACACAAGGGTACACATGTTTAAGGGGAAGAAAGCTGAGGTAAATTTCCCTCCTCTCATGATGAAAAAGAGCGGGAATCTCCAGACAAGAAACTGCAGTTTCCCACAAAGAATTCTCAGGCAGTATCCTTTCCCCACTAGGGCCAGGATATAATGGGAATCTTCCCCTAAGGTGTCACGTTTGCTCAAAAGGTAGCCCTGACGTAACAGCTATTCTCAGGGATCCTGCAGATAGTGTGCACATTCTGGTACACTACTCAGACCGGCGATTGTGTCGGCATGGGTTTATAGCGCTGTGGCAGCGTGGACAGGTACCTTATCAGCAGAGATTGAGACCCTAATATGCATATAGATATATATATGTATATATAGATAGATAGATAGATATATATATATATTAAAGATGCTGTCTTAAGAGATATGTATATATAAAACATGCCCAAAGAGACATGAGTATACTGGGTCCTAGAGTCAAAGCTATGTCGATCTCTGCTTGACGTGTCCTGTAGAATATGCAATGGACAGATGATGCCGACTTAAGAGGCATATGGAAGGCTGAGGATTGTGTGGAGAAGGGTTCTCGGACCTGGTCTCCACAGCTATAGCTGGTAATTCTGATATTTTGCCTTATATTCCTGCACAGCCTAGGAAAGCACGACATTATCAAATGCAGCCTTTCGAATAAAGAAACAAGAAAGTCTGAGGTGCGTCCTTTCTTGCCAGAGGCGGGGGCAGAGGAAAGAAGCTGCACAACACAGCTAGTTCCCAGGAACAGAAGTCCTCCCCGGCCTCTACAAAAATCCACCGCATGTCGCTGGGGCTCCACAGGCGGAGCTAGGCCCGGTGGGGGCACGCCTTCGTAAGTTCAGCCACAAGTGGGTTCACTCCCTGTTAGATCCCTGGGCAATAGATATTGTGTCTCAGGAATACAAGCTGGACTTTGAGAAGATGCCCCCTCACCGACGGCCCTGCCGGCTTCCCCCCACGAGAGGGAAACAGTGTTAACTGCAATTCACAAATTGTATCTTCAACAGGTGGTGGTCAAGGTTCCCCTCCTTCAACAAGGAGGGGGTTATTATTCGACCATGTTGTAGTCCCGAAACCAGACGGTTCGGTCAGACCCATATTGAATTTTTAAAATCCCTGAACATATACCTGAAAAGGTTCAAGTTCAAGATGGAATTGCAAGCCTGAAAGGTGACTCGGGACATAAAGGATGCATACCTTCATGTCCCCATTTATCCACCTCATCAGGCGTACCTCAGAACTGCGGTACGGGATTGTCATTACCAATTTCAGACGTTGCCGTTTGGTCTCTCCACGGCCTTGAGAATATTCACCAAGGTAATGGCGGAAATGATGGTGCTCCTGCGGAAGCAAGGTGTCACTATTATCACGTACTTGGACGATCTCCTCATAAAAGCGAGATCAAGAGAGCAGTTGCTGAACAGCGTATCACTTTCTCTGGAAGTGTAACGGCAACACGGCTGGATTCTATATATTCCAAAGTCGCAGTTGGTTCCTACAGCTCATCTGCCTCTCCTAGGCATGATCCTAGACATAGACCAGAAAAGGGTTTATCTCCCGTAAGAGAGAGCTCAGGAGCTCGTGACACTGGTCAGGAATCTATTAAAACCAAAACAGGTGTCAGTGCATCACTGCACTCGAGTCCTGGGAAGGGAGGCCATTCCCTTTGGCAGGTTCCATACGAGGACCTTCCAATGGGACTTACTGGACAAGTGGTCCGGATCACATCTTCAGATGCATCGGTTAATCACGCTATCCCCCAGGGCCAGGGTGTCTCTCCTGTGGTGGCTGCAGAGTGCTCACCTTCTCGAAGGTCGCAGATTCGGCATTCAGGACTGGGTCCTGGTGACCACGGATGCAAGCCTCCGAGGGTGGGGGGCAGTCACACAGGGAATAAATTTCCAAGGCCTGTGGTCAAGGCAGGAGACTTGCCTTCACATCAATATCCTGGAACTAAGGGCCATATACAACGCCCTAAGTCAAGCGGAGACCCTGCTTCGCGACCAACCGGTTCTGATTCAGTCAGACAATATCACCGCAGTGGCTCATGTAAACCGCCAAGGCGGCACAAGGAGCAGGGTGGCGATGGTAGAAGCCACCAGAATTCTTCACTGGGCGGAGAATCACATAAGCGCACTGTCAGCAGTGTTCATTCCGGGAGTGGACAACTGGGAAGCAGACTTCCTCAGCAGGCACGACCTCCACCCGGGAGAGTGGGGACTTCATCAAGAAGTCTTCATGCAGATTGCAAGTCGGTGGGAACTGCCACAGGTGGACATGATGGCATCCTGCCTCAACAAAAAGCTGCAGAGATATTGCGCCAGGTCAAGAGACCCTCAGGCGATAGCTGTGGACGCACTGGTAACACCGTGGGTGTTCCCGTCGGTCTATGTATTTCCTCCTCTTCCTCTCATACCCAAGGTGCTGAGAATCATAAGGAAAAGAGGAGTGGGAACAATACTCTTTGTTCCGGATTGGCCAAGAAGGACTTGGTATCCAGATCTGCAACAAATGCTCACAGAGGACCCGTGGCCTCTGCCTCTAAGACAGGACTTGTGCAACAGGGGCCCTGTCTATTCCAAGACTTACCGCGGCTGCGTTTGACGGCATGGCGGTTGAACGCCGGATCCTAGCAGAAAAAGGCATTCCAGATGAGGTCATTCCTACGCTGATAGAGGCTAGGAAGGATGTGACGGCTCAACATTATCACTGTATATGGCGAAAATATGTTGCTTGGTGTGAGGGCAGGAATGCCCCTACGGAGGAATTCCAGCTGGGCCGTTTCCTTCACTTCCTACAGTCGGGAGTTACTTTGGGCCTGAAATTGGGTTCCATTAAGGTCCAGATTTCGGTTCTATCCATTTTCTTTCAAAAAGAACTGGCTTCTCTTCCTGAAGTTCAGACGTTGTAAAGGGAGTGCTGCATATTCAGCCCCCTTTTGTGCCTCCAGTGGCACCTTGGGATCTTAACGTGGTGTTGAGTTTCCTGAAGTCACACTGGGTTGAGCCACTCAAAACCGTGGAGTTAAAATTTCTCACGTGGAAGGTGGTCATGCTATTAGCCTTGGCTTTAGCTAGGCGTGTGTCAGAATTAGCGGCTTTGTCACATAAAAGCCCCTATCTGGTTTTCCATATGGACAGGGCAGAATTGCGGACCCGTCCACAATTTCTGCAAAAGTGGTGTCATCTTTTCATATGAACCAACCTATTGTGGTGCCTGTGGCTACTCGTGACTTGGAGGATTCCGAGTTGCTGGATGTGGTCAGGGCTTTGAAGGTTTATGTAGCCAGAACGGCTGGAGTCAGGAAAACTGAGTCGATGTTTATCCTGTATGCATCCAACAAGCTGGGTGCTCCTGCTTCAAAGCAAACTATTGCTCGCTGGATCTGTAACACGATTCAGCAGGCTCGTTCTGCGGCTGGATTGCCGCTTCCAAAATCAGTAAAAGCCCACTCCACAAGGAAGGTGGGCTCTTCTTGGGCGGCTGCCCGAGGGGTCTCGGCATTACAGCTTTGCCGAGCAGCTACTTGGTCAGGTTCAAACACTTTTGCAAAGTTTTACAAGTTTGATACCCTGGCTTAGGAGGACCTTGTGTTTGCTTATTCGGTGCTGCAGAGTCATCTGCACTCTCCCGCCCGTTTGGGAGCTTTGGTATAATCCCCATGGTCCTTACGGAGTCCCAAGCATCCACTAGGACGTTAGAGAAAATAAGATTTTACTTACCGGTAAATCTATTTCTCGTAGTCCGTAGTGGATGCTGGGCGCCCGTCCCAAGTGCGGACTTCTTCTGCAATACTTGTATATAGTTATTGCTTAAATAAGGGTTATGTTGTGGTTGGATCAGGGTTGATCTGATGCTCCGTTGTTGTTCATACTGTTAACTGGGTAAGTTTATCACAAGTTATACGGTGTGATTGGTCACGGTGTGACTGGTATGAGTCTTGCCCTGGATTCCAAAATCCTTTCCTTGTACTGTCAGCTTTTCCGGGCACAGTTTCTCTAACTGAGGTGTGGAGGAGGGACATAGAGGAAGGAGCCAGAGCACACCAGTATCCAAATTATTTCTTAAAGTGCCCTGTCTCCTGCGGAGCCCGTCTATTCCCCATGGTCCTTACGGAGTCCCCAGCATCCACTACGGACTACGAGAAATAGATTTACCGGTAAGTAAAATCTTATTATTCCTGTATCTGTCAAGGAAGGCACCCTGGTTGTTAATGTTGGAAAGTAAGTGCCACAAGAAACTATATATATATTATATATATATATATATATATATATATATATATTTATTTATACTGCTCAAAAAAAGAAAGGGAACACTAAAATAACATATCCTAGATCTGAATGAATGAAATATTCTTATTAAATACTTTGTTCTTTACATAGTTGAATGTGCTGACAACAAAATCACACAAAAATGATCAATGGAAATCAAATTTATTAACCCATAGAGGTCTGGATTTGGAGTCACACTCAAAATTAAAGTGGAAAAACACACTACAGGCTGATCCAACTTTGATGTAATGTCCTTAAAACACGTCAAAATGAGGCTCAGTAGTGTGTGTGGCCTCCACGCGCCTGTATGACCTCCCTACAACGCCTGGGCATGCTCCTGGTGAGGTGGCGGATGGTCTCCTGAGGGATCTCCTCCCAGACCTGGAATAAAGCATCCGCCAACTCCTGGACAGTCTGTGGTGCAACGTGGCGTTGGTGGATGGAGCGAGACATGATGTCCCAGATGTGCTCAATTGGATTTAGGTCTGGGGAACGGGCGGGCCAGTCCATAGCATCAATGCCTTCGTCTTGCAGGAACTGCTGACACACTCCAGCCACATGAGGTCTAGCATTGTCTTGCATTAGGAGGAACCCAGGGCCAACCGCACCAGCATATGGTCTCACAAGGGGTCTGAGGATCTCATCTCGGTACCTAATGGCAGTCAGGCTACCTCTGGTGAGCACATGGAGGGCTGAGCGGCCCCCCAAAGAAATGGCGCCCCACACCATTACTGACCCACTGCCAAACCGGTCATGCTGGAGGATATTGCAGGCAGTAGAACGTTATCCTTGGCGTCTCCAAACTCTGTCACGTCTGTCACATGTGCTCAGTGAGAACCTGCTTTCATCTGTGAAGAGCACAGGGCGCCAGTGGCGAATTTGCCAATCTTGGTGTTCTCTGGCAAATGCCAAACGTCCTGCACGATGTTGGGCTGTAAGCACAACCCCCACCTGTGGACGTCGGGCCCTCATACCACCCTCATGGAGTCTGTTTCTGATAGTTTGAGTAGACACATGCACATTTGTGGCTTGCTGGAGGTCATGACTCATTTTGCAGGGCTCTGGCAGTGCTCCTCCTGTTCCTCCTTGCACAAAGGCGGAGGAAGTGGTCCTGTTGCTGGGTTGTTGCCCTCCCCCACGTCTCCTGATGTACTGGCCTGTCTCCTGGTAGCGCCTCCATGCTCTGGACACTACGCTGACAGACACAGCAAACCTTCTTGCCACAGCTCGCATTGATGTGCCATCCTGGATGAGCTGCACTACCTGAGCCACTTGTGTGGGTTGTAGACTCCGTCTCATGCTACCACTAGAGTGAAAGCACCGCCAGCTTCCAAAAGTGACCAAAATTTCAGCCAGAAAGCATAGGAGCTGAGAAGTGGTCTGTGGTCTCCACCTGCAGAACAACTCCTTTATTGGGGGTGTCTTGCTAATTGCCTATAATTCCCACCTGTTGTCTATTCCATTTGCTCAACAGCATGTGAAATTGATTGTCAATCAGTGTTGCTTCCTAAGTGGACAGTTTGATTTCACAGAAGTGTGATTGACTTGGAGTTACATTGTGTTGTTTAAGTGTTCCCTTTATTTTTTTGAGCAGTGTGTGTGTGTATATATATATATATATATATATATATATATAGTAGAGATGAGCGGGTTCGG